>NC_090324.1:6369032-6589828 GCF_040869045.1 Eurosta solidaginis
GGTTTGTACGAGTATGTTAGAATGCCGTTTGGGTTGAAAAATGCCACGGCTACTTTTCAAAGACTTATGAATGACATACTAAGAGAGTATATTAATAAAATATGTGTCGTTTATTTGGATGACATTTTGATATTTTCTACTTCATTGGAGGAGCATCTGAGCTCCATAGATAAAATTTTTTTAAAGTTGCAAGAGCACAATTTGAAGATCCAGCCGGATAAGTGCAGTTTCTTAAGGAAAGAAACAAAATTTTTAGGGCACACCTTAACTAAAGAAGGTATAAAGCCCAATAAAGAGAAAATTGCAGTGATTTTAGATTTAAAAGTACCAAGAACAGAAAGATAACTGAAGAGCTTTTTGGGAGCTACAGCGTACTACAGGAAATTTATAAAAGATTATTCAAAAATAGCATATCCAATGATTAAATACTTGAAAAAAGGGTATAAAATAAACCCTAATGACCCACAATATATTTCAAGTTTTGAGAATCTCAAATCTCTCATTTCTTCCCATCCAATCCTTAAATACCCAGAGTATGATAAGGAATTTTCAATCACAACAGATGCAAGTGATTACGCCATTGGCGCAGTATTATCACAAAAGGCTCAGCCAGTATGCTATATTTCAAGAACTTTGAACAATCATGAGCAAATTTATGCCACTACCGATAATGAGTTTCTGGCAATTATTTATGCAATTACATATTTTAGATCATACATATATGGAAATAAATTTAAAATAATCACTGACCACTGTCTGATTGTGTACCTTAATAATAAATATAAGGGAAAAGAGTTTTCGCAATGTCACCAGAGGTGGCTTTTGAAATTGCAAGAGTACAATTACGAAATAGAATATGTAAAGGGAAAGAATAATGTGGTAGCAGATTGTTTAAGCCGAATCGAGAATTCGCCAAAGATAAATGAAAATAATGATAAGGAATCAAATTTGGAAATGTCGGATACGATACATTCGGCCGAGGAAGAATTATTGGAGCATTTTGCTATAAAGGAGGAAATTGTCAATAAGTACATGGTAGGAAGATAATAGAAATTGATCCTTTGAATAATGAAGTAACGTTAAAAAGAATATTAGAAAGGCACATTAAGGGTAGCAAAGCTGGAATTTTTTCTGAGGCTGAAGATAGGTGTTCGGCCGGGGTGCGTGTGCTCCTGGAGGTAGGTGGGCGCACCGGGGTCGATCTCAGTGGGAATAGGTGTATGGAATAGAAAATAAGCAAATAGACGAGATTTCTCGTTATAATATATATGATTTATTGGGTAAATGTAAAAATAGCAAAGGTTACAATATTACCTGAATAAACGCAAACAATTACGGCAGAGATCGCTGGCGGCAGATGTGAGCTGTACGGCTGTTGAAAATCAAGAGGCCGGTTGTATAGAAAGCTACAACCGTTGACCCGCAAAATGCTCCGTTTTGGAGGGAAAAGGCACCCACACATCAACCCCAACATGCATATGCATGAGTGCTGACAAAAAGCACACATACACGTGCATGTACATGCATGCAAAAGCATGAGGGTGATGGTGTGGGTGGTTATAAATTAAGTCGAGTATCGAGTATCGATTTGCAGAGTTGCATTGGGGGGATCGCAATCAGATGCGGAAAAGTTAGGCATCCTGCCTAAACAATAGGGATTATCATAAAATTCAATTGTTACTAATATCCATGTTCTCCTGTAATAGCAAGCTGGAATTCCTTAAGTGCACAAAGAGAGCAACAGATATCTTGCAGGAAGAAGAACTGCATAGACAAATCTCTTTGTATCACAATAATGAATCGATGCACAGCGGCATTGGAGAAACATATAATACACTGAAAGACAGAACTTTTTATCCAAAAATTAGGGATCACGTTCAGTTAATAATAAATAACTGTGAGAAGTGCCAACAGATAAAATATGATACGAAGCCTATAAAACCAAAATTTAGTATAACAGAAACCCCTTCAGATAAAAAGGAAATTGTTCACATAGATATTTTTCACTTTAACAAACTTTCGTTTGTTACCACAATAGACAAATTATCAAAATTTGCAGCTGCATATAGAATTACTGATAGAAATTGGAGGTCAAAGAAGACCATATTAATGGAACAATTTGAAAATTCGGGAAGCCTAAGAAAGTTATAATGGATAATGAATTTAGAGCAGAGCAATTAATACAGTATCTAAATTCCGAAAATATTGAGGTCCACTTAACTAAGCCCAATAACCACACTGGTAATGCAGACATTGAGAAACTTCACTCAACCCTGTTGGAAAAGTAACAGGAATTGATGATACGAGCCTTCAACAGAAATGAGGATGCAGACGGTTATAGCTAACTATAACGATCGATATCACTCAACTATCAAGTGCTCTCCAAGGTTCGCTAAAGAAAGCATTTGTCCATCCATATTACAAGATAGAATTAAGGTAGCAAAAGAAAAAACAATAACCAAGCACAATTCAAAAAGAGAAGATTACACCGAAAATAGAGAAACAGGGCCAGTTAAAAATTATAAAAGAGTAAGGCATAAGGATCAACCATATTTCAGAATTAACCCGTTGCAAAACGTTCTCCCTTCCAACATAAAAGCCACGAAATTTTGCGAATTTGCCAAACCTAAACCCCGATGATAATGATGATGATAAGTTCAGTACAGCAGCCCATAATGGGGATGCCTGAAGCAGAAAAAGAGTTAATTTTTTTTTATTACAGTAAATAAAGTACATTTAAATTACAGAAAAGATACTCCTTTAAAGGATTTGAAACGAAGCAAAAATTGCATATTTGAAAACGATTGTCTGTTTGAAAGAAATAACAAAACTCATATTGTTAAAATAGATGATGATACATTATTGATTGTAAATGCACACGAAAGGGCCTTAAGCCAAAATTGACATAATAGGGAGATTATATTGAGAAATAACTTTCCAATAACATTCACAAATTGTAAAATTGAAATATACAATGAAATTTTTGAAAATAATAAAGTAGAGTTTGCGGAAAAAACTTCACTACCCTGTAAAAATATTAAATCAGAGCTATAAACAGGACATACTGTTTAAAGAAATAGAAATTAAAAATGTCGAAAATTTGAAAGAAATTAAAGAACTAAAATACTATAAACATAACAATAGCCATATGCTTGCTAATACTGATCGCCGCACAGTGTTTCGTGTAGAACAAGCTAGCTGGACAAAAACAAAGTTCTTATTCCAAGAAAAGTGTAATGAGAAATGAAAGAAAACAAACAAAATAACGGGATTTTTGCTATTTTTGGATATTTTTGCTCATATATATTGAGTAATTGAAGTCAGAAAGCAGGAGTGGCCGTAAAATGCATTGATTAATTTGCAAAATTCTTGTTGAATATTAAGCTTCTTATTTCTTTTAAGGGAACATTTTTATATAATTTTATTTTGATGGATTCTAAGCTCGAAGGTAAGTAAAATTTTCTAATAGTAACTCTTTCGCATTTGGAGTATTTTCAATATATTTAACATTCCGTTATTAAGAAGAAAAGGTATTTTTTCTCTATATTTTTAAATTTAGGGACAAAAAAGTTACATACATCTGCGAACATCCGGGCTAAATTTTACATATGTTATAGTAGCAAGTATTTTCTAATAGTCGAAAGAAAAAACCATTGCGAATTCTTTGCACATCTTTTTTTAATTTTTTTTTTTGTAGATTTAGTTATCTCTACATATAAAATAGGATGTATGTACGTACCAGCTCCGACGAGATATTTGAACCTTTAAAGCTGATCTACAAACGGCAAAACCAATTCTCAGGTACAGGGAACAAACACGTAGCCATAAAACACACAAAAATAAACGCACAAGGTCAACAAGAGCATACCAAAAGCAAAAAGGCGAAGATCACTGACTTCAACCTGCCACAACCTACCGCACCAGTACCTAAATGTAATATAAATACTGCACAACTGATAACAAATCAGAACGATCAACGACACTTAAGGTGGCAGCACAACAATCCTCAACTATTCACCCTGTCGGAAAATCAACAACACAAAGCAGTTTAGGCATAACCGTACCAAGAACGGAGTTTTTTGACATTTGGGTTCAACATTCGAACGAAACTAGATATAAAGAATTATTGAGTTTTCTTGTACTTAAGTACGATTTAAGCGAATCAGCCGAGTATTCGATAAAAAGTTTAAGCTTACAAATATCGGCATATTCGTCGAAGCTGGATCAAAAGTGGAACACTTCTGGAAGACATAACGAGCGTTTTTTGAATAAAAACTCGGAGTGGCTTTCGGGTCCAGACTTCACATTTACAATAACGGTGGACTCAAAGTTACCATCAGGCCAACCAACCACTTGTTCAGGTAACCCCGGCCCCGGAAGACGAAAGAAGGACTTTGTTAGTTGCAGCGAAAAAACCAAACGGCGTCGAGTGGATGACCTCTTGCAATCTAGAAGTCCTGGTGAGCTACTTTATGCGGCAGAAGTATCAACGCGTATGTCCGGCAACAGAAATGTTGCTAACATTATAAAAAAATCACAGGAAACCACTCAAATATCCGGAAAAAAGATGACATGTGAGCCAGATGCAAGATGCTTGAGCAATGTAGAAGCTTTAGCATACTACGTAGATAGCAAGTCGACTACTCATGGGTAGAAAACGACTCGGAAGTGGAGCATCAAGGCAGGCCATAAGGTTTATCCATCATTTTATAGTCTAAGAAAAGCTAAGGCAGAATGCTATCCAAATGAAATTGATGTGGGTGAAACACGTGCGGAAATTAAAGTCCAGTCCGTATTAGATAAAACTGTTGTACGTTTAGTTTTAGCAAATCAAGAAGTTTTTGTTAGTTTATTAGCTACAAACTTGACGTATACTTTAATCAGAAAGTGGGGTTGCGATGGAAGCTCTGGCCATAGCACATATAAGCAAAATTTTACATGCAGTTCACTGATCAGTTTTTGTTTATATTTTCTTTCGTTCCTCTTCAATTACAGGATGAAAAAGGTAACATTGTTTGGCAGAATCCTCGACCTTCTTCTACCATGTATTGTCGTCCAATTAAATTTATTTTTTCTAAAGAAACAAACGATTTTATTGTTTTTGAAACGAACAAAGTTTTAGAGGAAATAAATGCGTTGTTGCCAGCAAAGTACATGCTCGAAGAATACGAAGTTTCCGTAAATCACAATATGCTTCTAACAATGATTGACGGAAAAGTTTGCCATGCTTTGACTGAAACATCTTCCGCACAAAAGTGTTATATTTGTGGTGCCACTCCAAAAGATATGAATAATGAGTTACGGGACTTTACGCCTAACCAAGATAATCTTGGTTTTGGTTCGTCTACTCTCCATGCATGGATAAGATGTTTTGAATGCTTGCTTCACATAAGTTATCGCCTCGAAGTAAAAAAAATGGCAGCTTAGGAATGAAGCAGATAAAGAGAGTGTGAAGCTACGTTCCAACGAAATCCAGAATAAATTTAAAAGTGTACTTGGATTGATAGTAGATAAACCAAAACCAGGTTTCGGCAATACCAATGACGGCAACACTGCTCGTAGGTTTTTCGAAAATTCTGAAGCTAGTGCTGAGATTACGGGATTGGATGTAACGCTCATCAAAAGATTCAACGCTCTCTTTCGCGCATTAGCATCTGGGTACAATATAAATATCCAAAAATTTGAAAAATTTGCGGTCGAGACTAAAAAACTATACATAGATCTCTATCCATAGTTTAATAACCTAGTTACAGTTCATAAAATCTTAGTGCATAGTACTGATATTATAAAATCAACAATTTTACCTATTGGTCAACTTCCTGAGGAAGCACAGGAAGCCCGTAACAAAGATTTGAGACGATTCAGGGATGATATCACACAAAAGCAGTCGCGTGAAGCCACGAATAGAGATCTTATGAATATGTTGCTTATAACATCGGATCCTTTAGTTAACAGTTTTAGGTAGATACCTAAGAAAAAATTTAAAAGTCTGACTTCAGAAGTCTTAAATTTACTGTCCCCCGATAATGTTGAGGAGTCAATAAATACCCCAGTTGTTTCAAGCTTTCACAGTAGTGTTGCTGATGCTCATGACTATTCCACAAGTGAGTCTTCGAATGAAAGTGATGATAGCGAATAATAACATAGTTATAAAAGATAACCTACCCTATAACTTTTTGTTGGACAGGTTTTATTTAATTTAAATCTCTTGTCATTTCTACTTTGTACGATACTTTGCTTTTAAGTTTTTGTAATAAGTAATTTTCAGATAATTAATTTAATTATTTACATTGTTATTATTATTATTGTAACTGACTGTTACTATAAAATATTTTGTAAAAATTGTAGTGCCAGGATAAATACTCAAATAAATACAAAATATGTATGTACATATGTACAGAACTCACATAAATAAGTAGACACCCCTTTTTGGACAATTCTTACAATTTTCGCTTTCGCAAATTTATTTTAACTAATTTCCCATACGAAAATTTGTCACGATCTATAACAAAAACTAAATTATATTTAAAAAATGTTTGAAAAATCCGACGAATTTTCATATTTTAACTAATTTCCCATAAGAAAATTTGTCACGATCTATAATAAAAACTAAATTATATTTAAAAAATGTTGGAAAAAACGACTAATTTTCATAAAATTTTTTTTATTTTTTTCCGAATTTTTAGAATTTTTTTAGAGTATTGAGATTTGTAGTCCATTCAATTTAAGTAAAATAAAGTAATATTCTTAATTCTTTTAAATTTTTTTGGATCTATGTCACTTATTCACATGAGTTACTGTATATGAAATAAGTAAATGTATGCATATGAAGTAAAATTTTGGAAAAAAATAAAAAAAGAACATATGGCTGAAAAAAATGACGTAGTTTTAATAAATGACTGCATATGAAACGGAAAATCTCATAAAATAATTTTGTCCAGCTAGCTTGTTCTACACGAGACACTGTGCGCCGGGCTGACGGTATTTTTCCGCAAGAAAAATTTAAAAATAAAGATTGTAAGTGAAAAAAATAAGGAAAGGCCTAATCAAAACGCTGGGGGAATAATGCTAGTAGAAGCAGCCCTCAAGCAAATTGTAAATTTAGATAAAAGGCCTCATGAGAGTCCTAACTCTAACGGTGGGGGAGTTATGTGGAATGCCCCCTATACCGAAGAAAAAGGGAAAACAAGTATCTTTTAAAATATACTTGTTCACCCAAAATATGAACTTAGTTGTCTTAAGTAATGCTTGCTCAGCGATCCACATTAGGCCACCCACACAATAAATAAAGTAAATAAGATACTTTGTTGCAACCAGCTAAACTGGGCTTTGTTTATGACTCCACTTTGGAAGCATAGAAACCAATTCAGTTGATGCCTCTGCTTATAGGTGTATTTTTTTCAAGCGAGTTTGAAGAAAACGCCTCAACTAGCTAAACAGTTTCATTATGCCAAAACCATACAGATGGTGGAGGTTTATCAGCTAATTGTTACTTTTTTTCGCTGCTATGACATTTCTACTTCTAGCGCAGTATGCTTTTTTAATTACAAAAACAAAATACATGAAATGCGTGTGTTTGTTTGTATGTATGTCACCCTGCCGCCACGCTGTTATTTTGTTATTTTTGTTTATCTGCACATTCGTATGTTCATTTCATTCGCTCGTTCACAATAGTGCCTTATTTTTGAATATGCAACACTATACAACACTATCAAACAGGTCGACAATTACCTAAGCGGTTTCAACTGAAAGCGCTTAGCCAACTCAGCTCGATTACTTTTTATTGTTGCTTTCCATGTAATTCGGTAAGCTAGCTAGTGTTTTAATTGTACTAGTTAGCAACGAAATACAGCTTATGTTGTTCTACAGAGGCATACATATATACAAACTGACATACTTATTGGTGTCAAAATTCGGGAATGCAAAACATTCCTGAATGAAATGAGATACCCCAATAAGCATAATAAATGATAATACTGACTGCAACTATGTTGCAGCCAAAGTACATATGTGGGAATATGTGAATTGTTGAGTGGGCTTAGTAAATAAGTAACTATGTACGTGCATCGGAAAGATGCTTTAAGTATTTAGGTTAAGCAACATATTGAGAAATATTGAAGAGGCAGTTGTTGCCCGGAAATTAAGTCGACCTGTCCATCTCGGTCGAGTGAAAATACTTAAAGGATAATACTTCAAATTTGGAGAACATATAAAATTTGTGTAACTAATTATATAAATATATTAAATAAAGAATTATAAATAATATCGAAACTAAAGTGCCATTCTTGCCCAACGTCTAACTTAAAGATGTAACTCGCGTGTCGCCGATGATTTCGACAACCTGCGCCTGGCAGGCCCCTCATTCTACCGCTCAAGCGCAGTGTCTCTGATTCTGGGAGTAGACGCGTGTGCAGTCAACCTCCGTCCTGGACTTAGGCCTGCAACCCCGACGCGACCGGCTGCTCAGAACACCGTTTTTGGATGGGTCATATTCGGAGTAACCCCATATTGAGCTGGCAAGCAAAAACCTTTAGCGTTAAGAAAAATGAATTTATAATTAAATTTGAACGTAATTTAATTTATAGTGAAGTTTATATATTAATATTGAATTTATATTGCAGTGATGCTGCAAGGTGGGCGGCATGTTAAAGCCTGCATTATCATCCCTAAACCTCACCTGAAGAGGTCGCTGGTGGAAACTCGCTGCAAACACTCGTTGCGTTTCTTTTCCTTTTTGGCCTTTGCGCTACTCAAAAATGATTCCGTTAAATGGCATCAGTTCCTTAGGGCCTATAAAAGAGACGAACAGCTATAGACTCTCATTTATTCTTTTACCAGCGACCACCATGTGAGTGTTTTACCATACCTTTTATTTCATCATTTTATATTTTTAATAAAGGCCTGTGCGACAGGCTATTCTATATATATATATATATATATATATATATATATATATATATATATATATATATATATATATATATATATATATATATATATAAGTTAACACGCTGGCTGCTCCCCAACATGTTGGATTCCCACAAGCTGAAGCTTACACGTGTCAGCATAATCATTCTTCCCACAGTCCCATGGACTAACTTCAGCTGTGTCAGCATAATTATTCTTCCCACAGAGGTACTATCATTCCAATTAAACAGAATCCGCACACACCTGAGCGAACTAAGAGGACATAAATCCGAAAGAGCAAGACGATCAATTAACTGGATTGGGTCTGCCTGGAAGTGGATCGCTGGCTCACCTGATGCCACCGACTGGGACGAAGTCCTCCGTAACGAAAATGTCCTCAAAGAAAATACTGAACAGAAATACAAGGTAAGCAATGCCATTTTCAAAAAGACTAATGAATTATTGCAGAAGCTAAATGGAATATTGGCGGCCACCGTGGTGTGATGGTAGCGTGCTCCGCCTATCACACCGTATGCCCTGGGTTCAACTCCCGGGCAAAGCAACATCAAAATTTTAGAAATAAGATTTTTCAATTAGAAGAAAATTTTTCTAAGCGGGGTCGCCCCTCGGCAGTGTCTGGCAAGCGCTCCGATTGTATTTCTGCCATGAAAAGCTCTCAGTGAAAACTCATCTGCCTTGCAGATGCCGTTCGGAGTCGGCATAAAACATGTAGGTCCCGTCCGGCCAATTTGTAGGGAAAAATCAAGAGGAGCACGACGCAAATTGGAAGAGAAGCTCGGCCTTAGATCTCTTCGGAGGTTATCGCGCCTTACATTTATTTTTTTTTAAATGGAATATTGACCATCACGAACAAAGTGCGTGATCGAAGGCACCTGGAAATATTAGAGCAAGAAATCCAGCACGGAATAACAATTTTAAAGGAGGACGTTAACGAGCTAATCCGCGCCTGCCAGATGGCAACAGCTGGCATTATTAACAGCAACCTTGTGAGCAAAGAAGAAGTCAACCAACTTGTTAGTGAAATCGACGTCCTCCCATACAGCAACGCTATCGAAGCCATTGAGTATGGCAAGCCATCGATCTACACCAACAGCACGCTACTTCTGTATGTGCTGTCCTTGCCTAAGGTCACTGATGTCAGATTTAATCACTTAATCACAAGGGCAAACATCCAAGGTGGTCACCGTATACATTTGCGATACAGGTCAATCCTGACCAACAAATTCGAGACTTATGGGATAAGGGAAAATTGCTTGCAATTATCTTCTGCTATGGTCTGCGACCGGAAATCTCTTGACTTATTACCGGAAACTGGTTGTCTGGCACGCCTTCTCAAAGGCGGACACACAAGTTGTACCTACTCTACATACAACGAATCCACGGTAGAAGTTATCAAAGAGGACAAGATATTCCTTGATAACTTTATAGGCACAGTAGGATCAGGTAAAAGTTTAATTTATCTAAACGGTTCTTATATTCTTCAGATGGACAACGAGACCATTGTCATTAACAACGAAACATACTCCAGCACTAGTAGTTCTGGAGCACAGGTTCTTCTACCAGTTTTGACCAGCATTACAAACCACAGCATGGCACTAAACCTCAACCTGGTACACGGAATAACAATGGAAAACATCAAACTTCTGAAATACCTAAGTGACAAGACCAATTGGTTCGCACTTTCTGAAGGATCAGGGATAATGCTACTTATGCTATTCATTTGGTGCATTTGGAGGAAGATCACAGCCAGGATAATCTTACCTGAAATAAGCATTGCAAATCCGCTAAGTCGAAGAAGCGAAAATCCTTCTTCGCCAACTAATCCGCGGGATGCAGATCTTTAAAGGGGGAGGAGTTAACACGCTGGCGGCTCCCCAACATGTTGGATTCCCACAAGCTGAAGCTTACACGTGTCAGCATAATCATTCTTCCCACAGTCCCATGGGCTAACTTCAGCTGTGTCAGCATAATTATTCTTCCCACGTTTGATGGACCACCTGCAGCTGCGCTAGCATAATTATTGTAAGCAGCATAATTGCAATCCAACACCCGCTTCAACGGCAAGTGCATTTCATCATATCGCGCAATGACAATATTGCGCAACTTTATCAAATCTATGGGAACCAAGTCAGTACCTATGCACATTGCAGCCGAGTCATTTCTATTTCACAATGTTGTGAGACTTTTGCATTGCACATGCCAGCCAAGTAAGACACCTGCGGGAAGTCAAGACCACACTCACACCCAGACGTCGCATATATCTAGCTACAGAATGTAGCTGCACAAAATGTTATAAAAGGAAGCAGCAGTCCACGCAGAGGGCAGTTGCGTCGGGGCTTTCATACTAACCGCTATCATACTTAGTTATAGAATACTGAATAAAGTGTTAAATCTAATAAAGCTTCTTTTCTTATTTAATGTCCAGGGCAAGTTGGCCCTTTAATTTTTTTTAGTGTAAGGATCACAGATCCCTTAAGTTATATATATATACCAACATCTTTGCATAGTTAATTTGCATATTTCATTTGTTGTTGGACAGCTAGGTGCAGCTGGTAAGTTTCTCATTATCGCTTGTTTCAAGAACCGGCTCCCCATAGGTTCCCCGTTTCCGGAATTTACGAGGAATTCCGGCTTCATTTGTCCCCGCTCGAACACAAATGTTTTTGTCTTTTTGTTCGTCATTCCATTGTATTTTGTTTTTGTTTATACTTACGGTGTTTTAAATTGTTCATATTTTCACATTTATTTGACTTCTACGCTTTCTTTTTTCGTACATCTTGTTAGTCAGTAAAACATATTCAATTGTGTAAGTGGTATTATGTTTAGGGTAAAAAATTGTTTATATGTTAACTAATTGTTGTTTTTGTCCACAGTGCCTGAATATGATCTCAGAATGAGATCGAAATATCGACCATATAAAATTAGAAATACAAACATTTAAACTGTGTTTCAATTTTTTAAACTGCCTCGAGCTTATCAAAATTTTATAAATTATAATATTTGAAGGCAAATAAAAATATTTTTAAAATTGTAATATCTTTATCATTATACATCCCATCGGCACATTAAAAGAGTGCACGCCTAATAAAAGCTGCATACAACAACAAAAAAATAGATGCAAATGAATACCTGTATATCAGCAAAACAAAGAACGCTATGAATGCGGACAACGGGAATATAAATTCGCCTCTATTATCTTTAATTTACTTAATAAAATTTTACAAACATACAATCTTAATTTTTATTGTCATATGTTCAAATTTATTTATTATAGAAACTCTTTTATTTTAGTAGCGCGTCGCTGATGATGGACAGCAGGTATGCCCGAAATGCATTTGTTTACTTTAAATAAATAATAAAGGTTGGTGTTTTACGGTTTAACCATAAATGCACCATTGTTAATAAGGAAAATAATTAATAAATAATAAATTTAATAAATAGTTAATTGTGATACTACTATTAATTTGATTATTTTTATACTCAGCGTGCTTTACACACAGAGTATATTAACTTTGATTGGATAACGGTTGGTTGTACAGGTATAAAGGAGTCGTGATAGATATAGACTGCCATACATCAAAATCATCAGTATCGAAAAAAAATTTGATTCAGCCATGTCTGTCCGTCCGTCCGTCCGTCCGTCCGTCCTTTAACACGATAACTTAAGTAAATATTGAGATATCTTCACCAAATTTGGTACACGAGCTTATCTGGACCCAGAATAGGTTGAGCGAAATCGGATGAGAACCACGCCCACTTTTTATATATATAACATTTTGGAAAACACAAAAAACCTGATTATTTAGTAAATAATACACCTAGAATGTTGAAATTTGACGTGTGGACTGATACTGAGAATCTTGATATAAATTTGAAAAAAATGTTTTAAATGGATGTGGCACCTCCCACTTGTGATCAAATCAATTTCACAAATATTGTTAATCATAACTCAAAAATCGTTAAACCTATCGTAACAAAATTCAGCTGAAATCGGTCAAGGCCGCGCCCACTTTTATATAAAAGTTTTTTAAAAGCGTCGGGGACGAATAAAATAAACTATATCTTTGCAAAAAAGAGCGTTAATCAATCGTGTTTCATTTCCCAAGTGGATTTATAACAATAAATAGGAAAAACTTCAAATTTTAAAAAATGGGCGTGGCATCGCCCCTTTTATGACTAAGCAATTTTCTATGTTTTGGGAGCCATAACTCGAAGAAAAATTAACGGATCGTATTAATGGGTACACAAATTTTCCCTATAGCAGGAAATATTTCTAGAAAAGATGGACGAGATCGGTTAAAGACCACGCCCACTTTTATATAAAAAATGTTTGAAAGGGTCGTAGGCGAAAATAATAAGCTATATCTTAGCGAAAAATAGCTTTGTATCAATAGAATGTTACTTCCTAAATTGAATTATAACATTAAATTGGAAAAACTAAAATTTTTGAAAATGGGTGTGGCAACGCCCCTTTTATGACTAACCAATTTTCTATGTTTCGGGAGCCATAACTCGAAGAAAAATTAACTTATCGTAATGAAATTTTGTACACAAATTTTGCTTATAGCAGAAAATATTTCTATTAAAAATGGACGGGATCGGTTAAAGAACACGGCAACTTTGATATAAAACACTTTCAAAAGAGTCGTAGACTAGAATAACAAGTTATAATTTAAAAAAAAAATAGTTTTGAATCAATGAGATTTCACTTATCAAGTTTTATTTTAAGAGGAATTGGGGAGACATTTTTTTTAATGGCGGTGCCACGTGTTATGTAGAAAAGTAATTTATCTGAAAGGAAATGTACAATTGAAGCTTAAGCTGAGTATATAATGTTCGGTTAGACCCGAACTTAGACACATTGACTTGTTAATAATAGATATATCTGCTCCTGTATCTATCAATAAGTTAGAATTGAGTTATTTAAAGATGGTTTGGTAGACATGTAACTATTTAGATATAGATTAAGTATATGCACTTTTCTTTTGCTTTGTTGGTTCGTCTACTCCCAAAGTCATTATTCTGTCTAACATTGTTGTTATATTGGGGATGTGGTCTAAATCTTCTAACTTGATAGCCTCCGTAGCTGTTATTTCGGTAACTTCCACGGAAACTACCGTGGTATTGATTCTGTTGGTGTATGTGCAATACCGAATTTGGGGTACCCGTGACCTCAGTACAACTGTTTGTGAATTTTGATATTGCTTCGTTCATGGATGTGAACTTTCCTGCTTGCATAATCATTTTCACCTTTTCGTTTGAACATTTTTTGCGCGCATAGCTTTAACAGCTGATTTAGTTGCTAAATCTGTGGGTAATCCATCAGAGATGTATGCTCCTTCCAAACATTTTGTGAGTTTTTCTATTTCTGCAGTATACTGATTTGCAGTTTTACTACACTCTGAATTTTTTTCCAAAACTTAGGATCATTTTAGGTGTAAAATTTTGTTGAAAATGTGCTCCTTTTAAAAAAAAAAACAGTCATTTTCACTTTAGTTGAAATAAAAAAACCCAATTTGCGTAATTTCCCTCAACAATACCAATTTCCCACTTAAATTGTTTGTATTTAGGCAGATGTTCTTTAATTTTAATCACAATTTGCGTAAATTTCCGCAATAATACAAAATTTACAATTAAAGTGTTTGAATTTGGGCAAATGTTGTTGAATTTCAAGTATTGCTGTCTAAATATCAGGTAATCAGCTGATAATTCTCACCATTTTGTCATTCGCAGAATTATTCGTACAAGGGCGCGTCAATTAGCAGCAATTAAAAAGTTAATTTCTCCAGAATTTATTATACCTGTCTTTATAATTTTTGGAGCAGATTCAATCGGTGCTGGTTGCTGTTATTATACGTATAATACAATTAAGTTCAAAGTATTATTTGTTTAAAATGTTTATATGTAAAATTTGTGAAAAAAGTTTTGTTAACTTAAGAAATTATCATTTACATCTGTACAGCCACCGGGGTGAAAAGGGCAAGGTGTTCAAGTGTTTGTTTTCAAGATGTGGGAATTTTTTTTTTTAAATTATAATTCTTATGAAATGCATTTCAGCCGAAGTCACCCCATTAAAAAGGGAGAAAGAGTTGTTTTCTAATACATAGATCCGTTGTTCAGTTAATCCTTGTCAATTTTTTGGAAGAAGTTTGAAGGAAATTTACTCCCCAGTAGTGAAAAGTTGCATACCCGATGATGACGTGCTCGCAATCATTCTGTTCGATCGCATGTGTTTCGAAAACATAAACAATCTAGCTTGGCAAAAAATTGCACTTGGAAAAAAAAAACTGAACAGCAAAGTCTCGCAAATATTGAGCTACAGGAAGATTCTTCATCTTGTGTACTAGAAGATTCTTCATCGAATAATAATGAACTCTTATTTTAAATAAATTAACATGTGAATTTAACTCATTATTGGAGATGTGTGTACAATTTTTATTAAAAGAGTTTCTTAACATGTTTACGGAAAATATAGATTTTAATATTGTAAAAATTAGGGAAATATTTACTAACCCAAAAATACTTCAAAAGGAAATAGAGATAACAAAGCTACTCGAGTGTTCAAACTTAAAAGAAGATTTAGAATACGTTCTCTCGGTGCGAAATCGAAATAAGTATTTTGGGAACAAAAGCGTCTTTGTTGATCCAAAAGAACTCTACCTTGGTGTAAACAATTATCACAAGGAATGCGTTTTCCATTACATTCCTTTATTGGAATCCTTGAAATGTTTACTCAATGATAATCAATTTTTTGAAATATTCTGTCAGTCTAAGCAATCTAATGATAGAATATATTCTGATTACAATGGTGGCCTTGTGCATAAGAACCAACGGTTTTTCCATGACACAGAAAAACGCATTGAGCTTCTTATATTTCAGGATGCTTTCGAACTTTGTAACCCTTTGGGCTCATCTAAAAAAAAACATAAGTTGATTGGGTTTTATTACATGATAGGGAATATCGATGTAAAATATAGGTCAGCGGTTAAAAATGTTCAATTACTACTCTTGTGTAAGGAAAATCATGTGAAGGTATTTGGGTTTGAGGCTGTTTTAAAACCCCTACTTTGCGATCTTAAAATCTTAGGGTCACAAGGGATAAAAATTCAAAACAGTAAAAGAAATATAGAACATAATTTATTCGGAACTGTATTTGCTATAATTGGGGATACATTTGGCTCCCACTAAATAGGGGGTTTTAACGAGAACTTCAGTTTTTCTGAATATGTATGCCGCTATTGCTTTTTGGAAAGAAGGTAACTTACACTAAAAGATGTTGAAATTGCTGAACTAAGAAACGAACATAACTATAATCAGCTAATAAATCAAAAAAAGTTTTAACCTTTCGACTACCGTAGGAGTGCGGGTTCTAATCGAAACAGCTGTCGCCTTGTCCGTCCTGATGTCACGTTGTTTAAATGTTTCCCAAATTATTTAATAAATTAAAAATTGCTTCAAATAAATGTTTTTATACATTTAAAGCAATACGGGCAATCCCCGATTAACTCATACAAATAGACAAAATTGCTTAATTCGTTGTAGTTCTATAAATAGAACAAAAACAACAACAATACCAAGTTTCTTTGAAAACCGCCTTACGACCAAGCATAACTTTAACACATAATTACATACGAAGTATGCAGTGTGTAAAAGATTAAATATGCAGAGAAGGCAATTGGGAAAAACTTTACAACAACTAAGGCATGACGTGGCTGAATGCGTTTGTAACACTTTCAACTCGCGTAGGGGTGCCGGTTCAAATCCGACTCCCGGGAGAAAAGGCTTTGAAGAGATTTACAAGGTATAATCGAAACAGCTGTCGCCTTGTCCGTCCTGATGTCACGTTTTTAAATTTTTCACAAATTATAAAATAAACTGTATTTATAATTATCAAAATGTAATTTAATGTAATTTAAAAGTATATACTTAGTATGAGTTCATTTATATATGTACCTTTCCATCAATTATTGTATTTGTAATTATTTTAATGTAATTTCTTAATTTAGAGATATATAGTTTGAGTTAATCTCGTTTTGCTAATTAAAAGCATGGAGAAGTACTTATGTAAAGTCTGGAATTCTGATAGATCTCAGAAAAAAACGTTCTTATGCCAGCCAAATATTGGTTTGATAAATGAAGTAGGTAAGTAAAAAAGTGTGATTTTTTAATGTATTTTATTACTACTTCAAGTACTTTTTAAACTGAAGCAAATTTTTTTTTATAACTTCAGCAAAGCACTATGCGCTTAATGGTAGTAGACTGGTCCTATAATCTGATGGAACAGACATACATGACAACGAAGTTTTGGAGTGGTTTCTGAAAGATAAAAGTACTCTTACGATTTTGAAGCGCGATGAAATTTGGAGTCCAAATGGCATATCTTTGACGAAAAGAAGTGCGTTTTTAGATGAAGCGTCAGGATCATCCCCAGTCTTAACCATCGCTGATGATGATAGCAGAATAACACCAGCGCAATCTCAAAATCTAACACTTGAAGGGTCTTCGCAAAGTTGTGTGCCATTATCACAACAGAACAAGCAACATCTTGATTTTTCTGATTCTTCAGCTAACCAACAAGAAGTTTTGTTGGAAAATTAAATTTCTGCACCTAACCAATACAGCTGCCAAAATAATGAGACACAGAATATAATATATGTTTTCGCAGATGATTCTAGTTCAGGCTTACCTTGCGAAAATACAAGCTCTGAAATTATTGATAATTCGAAAACTGTTAACGACTTATTCCAGAACTTTGAGATCCCTTGGGCTTAAGCTTTCTCCTGAAATAACTGGCAAACGTAACAGCAAGCAAAAGCTCGGCAAACTCCTAAAGTCATTCGCAAATGTTTTAGTCGACGAACTGCGGGGTATATCATGGCATATACCAATGAATGTCTATAGAAATATTGCACAGAAAGCTTCAAGAAAATACCCAGATTCATTTATTGAGAGAGATGGCGAAGGAAATGTCATGTCGCATTACGCAGTTCATTAATCGCTACTATGAGAAACCGTAACAATTTTTTGAACACTGCATCAAAAATGAAATCTGTAAGCTCTCGTATGCCTCACAAAAAAAGAATTTTAAACGCATTATCCAGAAGTTGTGTAGATTTACAACCACTAGAAACAGACTATAATAAAAAAGACGCTCTTACTAAAAAACAGTATTTAATATCAATATATCAATGCAGTTGAAAATGAAACTGTTAAAAAGTACAAAACAGATTGATTTTCACTTCTAAGAAGTTTTTTCAATGATTCGCAACAATCTCCAACAGTTAAAGGTATTTTAAATGACTGGCCTATGATTTTTCGAAAGGAATGCCTTTATGATCGCTTCAATAAAGTTATGGGAATGAAGGTTGAAACATTTAGGCAAACATTTTATGCATCCTGTAGTAAAATAAAATCTTTAATCGGTATCGAACAAGACGCAGATGAAAAATAAAATTTGAAAGCTATTTGCAATTTTTTTAAGGAGAAAGATACACTTATTTTCAAAGACTAAAAGGCATTGAAATTTTAGACTTACAAACTATCATAAATTTCTTTAATATATATTTTTCTATTTATAGTTTGGATAAACAATCGAAGAAATAAAAAGCGACATAGAAGAACCAACTCCCCGGATATCAATAGTTGATAAATTTCAATTCTATAAACGATCTTAGTTATAAATTTTTCCAATTTTATTTTTTTATATTTTTTAATTCCTAGCGACATCACCACTGGATATCTGTGCCCACGCAGCTTATATTTGGTTTTAAAAGGAAATTACATTTAAGGAAGATTTTAATATTGTGGATGTAGTATTCCATCTGCTCTGCTACTATTATGTTTTTAATGTAGTTTATCCTAAGTAATATCACAAACTTTTGAATTCTTAATGAGATATTTATTTAGATTTTACCCCTCACAAATGCGAGGGAAAAAATACATATAAACAATTTAAGAAAAATTAATACACTTATTAGAAAACTAGGCCAAGTTATCTAAAAAATTCCCATAAGTTATATTTAAATAAAGCCTTAGTAAGTCTGAGTAAATCATTGCCAAAGGCGGTAAATATTGCGTTTCCTTTTTTATTATTATAGCAAAAAATCTTGCGCTGTTAAATGAATATTAATTTTTATCTAAAAAGATATATGTAATTTTCTTTCTTTATAAAATTGAATTTTTTTAAGCTTTAATATGGCAAAATTGGCCAAGACTGTAACGAAACTTATGAAAAAGTATTTCTTTATTCCTAAGAACATATAAAAATGTAATTATAATTATTTTTTGTCTTATATTAGTGTAAAAGAAAATTTCAAAAAATAAATTGTACCGTGTTATCGTAAAGCAATCATCCTATTTTATAATAACTATATTATATGTAATAAAAATAGGCTGATTACTTTTCTTTTGCTCGGTACTGTATATATGCATATGTATTGTAACGAAGCTTTTTCGTGCCCCGTTGCTTCTTTGATATTTACTGGGGTATACTCGCCGTGCCCAGGGTTCGTTTCCAATAAATTTGTATTAAAGGGGCACCTTGCAAATCGATTTCATATAAAAACTTCACTCTCTTTATTGGTTCTAAACTCTATAATATAAAATAAAACGTGTTTGTATACTTCATTTTCGATTTCACTTGGATTATCTTGCGGTATCCTTGATTGCGGTGGCTGTCGCGCCTTACGTCGGCGTCTACTTGTATTGCTGAGGCGATGCTCTGTCGCCGTGTTCCGTTAGACGGATCCCGTTAGTGTGTGGCGTCGGTGCCTTGACGCGCCTTACGTCGGCGTTTACTTGTATTACTCTGCTGCGCCTTGCGTCGGCGTCTATTTGTATTACTGGTTGCTGGGTGATTCTCTGCCACGCCTGGCGTCGGCGTCTACTCGTATTTGCTGGGCGATACTCTGTCGCGCCCTACGTCGGCGTTTACCGGTATTGCTGAAGTGATGCTCTGTCGCGCCCTACGTCGGCGCTTACTTGTATTACTCTGTCGGTGTACCTCTGCTGCGCTCTGCCGCCGCGCTTGGCGCTGGCTTACCCTGGCTGCGCTATGCGTCGCCGCGTTGACGTGGCCTCTGTCGGCGTACCTCTGCTGCCGCGGTTCGCGCTGGCTTACCCTGGTTACGTTGTGCGTCGGCGGACCTCTGCTGCGCTTTGCTGCCGCGCTCTGCGCTGGTTTACGTGCGTTGCCGCTCTGTTGCGGCCTCTGCCGGCGTACTTCTACTGACGGAGGTGAGCGGGTGTCACTTGTCGCGGTTGCGCGTTACTGTGGCGGGGCCTTTGGTCTTTGGGGGTGATTCCTATTGCATAAAGAAGGTCAACTGCAATAGGGATATACTTCGCTAGTAGCTCTGGTCACGACCACAGCTCCGTGCTGACTGACTGCTGTGCTGCTGTGTCGCTCCTTTTATGGCTATTGTGTTTGGTGTTGCTAGCTCAAATGGTTGCGTTGCCATGGTCACCGTGTTGCTGTTGAATGTTGCGACCGCTCGTTGTGTTGCTGAGACTTGTTGGTTGATCGTGTTGCTAGAGCCTTTTGTGGCCACTTGTTGTGTTAATGTCGTGTCAAATATGTTGTGGGGTCGTTTTGTGTGGGCCAAATTAATGAGGATTTATTTGGTCCTCACAGTATACATACATAAATATCTTTGTATTTGTTTTTATTAAACAAGAAATGCAGAAAATTGAGCATATTATGTTCAAAAGGTAATCAAAATTTAGACATAATTTGTGTAAAATTTTACACTTATTTTGTTTAAAAATCAACAAAAATGTGTAAAAACAGAGTTGTGTAATTTTAGGTCGATAATATTCGGTAATGTGTTGTCTACTATTTTCGACGTAATTTTCAGCAAAACTGATTTAGAGTGAACGTTGTTGTACGTTCAGGAGATCATTTTAATTTTGTTTTTATTTCTTCTATTGAGTTTTCGTTGCTTATAAGGTACATTGCTGATCCTTTTAGCTTAGTCTTTATCATTGATATTGCTATTGCTTCATGACTATCTTTCATTTGTTCAAGGATACCAAGAGCATCCAAAAAACTATGCAAATTCTCGGGTTTACCATAGAACTCAGGCAGCACGGATGAAGCTGTCTTAATAAATTCTGCTTTTGATTGAGGCATCTTGAGGGTTACTATTTGCAAAGGTTTATTTCCTGTTGTTTGCTGCTCTACCTCAAAATTGGATTGAGTTTCCAATAATAAGGTACTAAAGTCGATATTTATATCTTGTTCAAATTAAGTTGGCGTTTTAATTAAATGAGATATTAGATACGCTCTTGAATGCTTTTCAACTGTCTCAATTAACTTGTTTTATAATTTTTGAAAATCATAGCCATTGCAGTGATCAAAAGTACAAATACGCAAACAAAACCAGTCAACCAAACATATGGAATATTTGAAATATTTTTTGTTTCTACTTCAACTGCTGGCTATTATTTAACTATTCTGTTCTCTGAATTTCCTGAGTTTTATTTTCCTATTTCATATCCAGCTATTGCTATCATAATGCCATTTTCCAGTTTTATCCACAAAGACATTTTGACCATTTCGACACTGATGATGGCTCAACGCCAAAACCGGCTTGTATCGAAACCAAAAATCAACGAAACAAAGGAAGTCAATAAAAATTTCCTTTATTTGCGTTCTTGTTTCCTTGAAAAAAGACCAATATAAAATTAGTTTAATAAAATTTATTTGTTTTTATTCTTTATTTGGAAAAACCTTTCTAAACATTATCATGGTCTCTAATTCCCTAGTTGTTGGATTTTTGACATCATCTAATGTAGGTACCCAATTCATGCCTCGATATCTCCAGAATTGTTTTAGCCATTCGAGTTCTTTTTCAAAATTTCTTTGTTTCATTTTTAAATCTGTATCGTCCCAAACAATGGGGTTTTTTTGAAGGCATATTATATTATTTCTTATTTCTAACTATTTTTGGTTTGTTGTTTTAATTTATTTTTCTCTTCATAAGAAGTCGCTAAATTAAGTAAGGGTTCTGTAACTGTTTATATATATATATTTTTTTTTTTGGCAAAAAAAAATCTTACGTTTATCCTAAGCCGCGCTCTTTCGATTGTCCTTCAATTATTTAAATTTTGAGTTCATTTACATCCCACTCCTTTCACAATCCTCTTGTGCACCTTCTTCAAAACATTTATCGAATAACATTCAATGGTATCGTAGAAAACTTGATCGAGAGTAGGTGTGTCAATTTTTCCTCCAAAGGTAGTCCCAACTCAAGTCAGTCATCAACACGGTATCAGTAATTCCTTTGATCCTTATATGATCACTGACAGGATTTTAGCAGTCTGCTACGTGTAAAAATAGCAGTCTGCTGATTACAATCGAGGCAGGATTTCCATGTAAAAAAATAACAAATAAATTTTTGGACTGGCTACTATGAGCGATCGAATTATAATTGATTTTAATGAAAATAAGAATTATACGAAATTATTCTAAATAATTTTTATGTACTACAATACCTATTTACACTAATACTTGCATACCAAATGTACAAAATATATATGTGCACAGATATGTTAGTGAATTGTATAAGTACATATATATTTAGTTCGCTAGGAAATGCAATCTAAAATAAATAAAATAGTATGGACACAAACAGAAGTGTGTAGAAATGTATAAGCAAGTATTCAGCTTTAAACTGATATGCATATAAGAAGCCTCAATTTACGAATGAAATGAACTGAGTGCAATGGCATAGCACGAGTCAAAATATATGTATGTAGAAATGAATGAATTTCAAGCCAAACTACAGGTTTCTTTGCCCCTGATTCCGAACTTTGAGGGCATATTCGATGTTCCAGGTATCCAGATTTTGTTTACCCGACTAGATCTAAAACTTAAGGTATGCATCGTAAAGGATATACTTAATGTTATATTGTAATTAATGTTATATAGTGTTATTCCTTGAAAACAAAATTTTCGCATAGGGTCTTCTATCACTTTGATCTCTTACTTAAAGAATGTAAAATCTCCCCTTAGTTTCGCTAAGTTTTGCATACTTTCACAGTCATTAAAAAATTACCTATCGCTACTATTCCTTGTCACGTCGGAGCCGCATTATATATGGTCATATATAAGTATCTACTTAAATATTTGAGGTATTCATAGCTTTTATGGAACAAATCATTCGGGTAGGGCTATCTAAATATTATAATATCCGCCCAGTTCGCTGTTCATGTTCCCTTTTATGCAGGTTTAAACGCGTTCGTTACTTAGGCCTTACCCTTTGTTCCTCTGTACTTGTGTTTGTCACTGAAATCCTCTTAAATTAATGGACGGATTTTGATGAAATTGTGTGTTCAAAGGGGGTTTGAGGATGGCTTAGATTCATAATTTGGTCCCGGAAGTATTCTAAATAAAATAGGGTGTATTACTTTCCGGCATGTGGACCATGGGCGTACCTTTTCCAAAAAATCGTATTTTTGGTGCAATTTGTTTGAAATGTATTGTTTAGGCAGCCTTTAGAAAAATTAAAATAAGATGTGAAGAGGGGAAGAAAGAGAAGAGGGGGTTAGGGGGAAGAAAAAAATTGAGTAGAAACAAGTTAATGTGTCTAAGTTCGGGTGTAACCAAACATTATATACTCAGCGTGAGCTTAAATTGAACATTTCATTTCAGATAAATTAATTTTCTACATAACACGTGGCACCGCCCATTTAAAAAAATGTCTCCCCATTTCCTCTTACAATAAAACTTGATAAGTGAAATATCATTGATTCAAAACTATTTTGTTTTAAGTTATAGCTTATTATTCTAGTCAACGACTCTTTTAAACTTGTTTTATATATAAGTTGCCGCGGTCTTAAACCGATCCTGTCTATTTTACTAGAAATATTTTCTGCTGTAAGGAAAATATGTGTACAAAATTTCATTACGATATGTTAATTTTTCTTCGAGTTATGGCTCCCGCAATATAGAAAATTGTTTAGTCATAAAAGGAACGGTGCCACACCCATTTTCAAAAATTTTAGTGTTTTCCAATTTAATGTTATAATTTAATTTAGAAAGTAAAATTCTATTGATACAAAGCTCTTTTTCGCTAAGATATAGCTTATTATTTTCGTCTACGACCCTTTCAAAAATTTTGTATATAAAAGTGGGCGTGGTCTTTAACCGATCTCTTCCATTTTTCTAGAAATATTTCCTGGTATGGGGAAAATTTGTGTACCCAATTTTATTACGATCTGTTAATTTTTCTTCGAGTTATGGCTCCCAAAACATATAAAATTGGTTAGTCATAAAAGGGGCGGTGCCACGCGCATTTTTTAAAATTTGAAGTTTTTCCTATTTATTGTTATAAATACACTTGAGAAATGAAATACCATTGATATAAAGCTCTTTTTTTTGCAAAGATATAGCTTATTTTATTCGTCCACGATCATTTTAAAAATCTTTTATATAAAAACTAGCAGACCAGGCAGACGTTTTTCTGCCCTAAATTTGGTATATCTGCATACATCTTAATAAGCTCTTTCCGTCTAACTCTGCCTCCCCCACCTTATATTTTTCTTAATCTTTTATTTACTCTTCTCTCCGTCTTTTTCGATTCATCTATCTCTATTTCACTCACTCTATCTCTTTCTCAGTCTCCTTCTCCTACCCTTTTTTCTCTTCTCTCAAGTTCTTCTCATTCTCCTTCATCTCTTATTGACAGTCCCAGAGGGAGGTCCTAATCCCAGTCCCAGTCCGTCTCTGGTCTAGTTCCCGGAAAAAAGGAGCGTAAATACTAATACAGGCAAATTAATACTCCAAATTTCAGGCAAATCGAATAGGACGTACATAGGTATATATATAGGTATGTGAGTATTATTAATTCATGTCTTTATTTCGGCTTCGCATGCTTATTTATCAGTTTTGCCAGGTTGATGCTATTAAATCGAATATTACAATGGAAATTACTTTAAAGCTCTCAGCAATAGCTTTCATTTGATATCCATAATACACACACATTTTACAGGTATCCGGGTCGACGTTTTGGCCTATATATCAAGAACTTTGTCACTCAGCGATTTAAAAATTACTCTGTACTAAAGCACACATCAACAGTTTTCATTTGCTATCCATATTACACACACCTTCTAAGGGTATCCAGGCCCACGTTTTGGCCTATATCTCGAGACCCTAGTCACACAGCGATATAAAAATTACTCTGCACTAAAGCACACATCAACAGCTTCAATTTGATACCCATAATGTAAAAACACATCCTAGTATTACCCTGCACCACATTTTTTCCTTTATCTCGAGACCCTAGTCACCCAGGGATATGAAAATTACCCTGTACTAAAGCACTCATCAACAGCTTTCATTTGATATCCATTTTGTATAAACACATTTTAGGGGTGCCCGAGTCCACGTTTTGGCCTATATCTCGAGACGCTAGTCACCAATAGGTATGAAAACTACACTGCACTAAAGCACTCATCAACAGCTTTCATTTGATATCCATATTATATAAAGACATTCTAGGGGTGCCCGGGTCCACGTTTTGGCCTTATATCTCGATACCTTAGTCACCAATAGGTATGAAAACTACCCTGTACTAACGCACTCATCAATAGCTTTCATTTGATATCCATCGTATAAAAACATTCTAGGGGTGCCCTGCTCCATTTCCATTTTCAAAAATTTTAGTGTTTTCCAATTTAATGTTATAATTCAATTTAGAAAGTAAAATTCTATTGATACAAGATATAGCTTATTATTTTCGTCTACGACCCTTTGAAAAATTTTGTATATAAAAGTGGGCGTGGTCTTTAACCGATCTCGTCAATTTTTTTTAGAAATATTTCCTGCTATAGGGAAAATTTGTGTACCCAACTTTATTACGATCCGTTAATTTTTCTTCGAGTTATGGCTCCCAAAACATAGAAAATTGGTTAGTCATAAAAGGGGCGGTGCCACGCCCATTTTTTAAAATTTGAGGTTTTTCCTATTTATTGTTATAAATACACTTGAGGAATGAAATACCATTGATATAAAGCTTTTTTTGCAAAGATATAGCTTATTTTATTCGTCCACGACCCTTTTAAAAAACTTTTATATAAAAGTGGGCGTGGTCCTCAACCGATTTCGTTAATTTTTCTTCAAAGCATTCCTTATCGTAAAGATAACCTCTCTGCCGAATTTTGTTATGATTAATAATATTTGTAAAATTGATTTTATCACAAGTGTGCGGTGCCACGCCTATTTTAAAAATTGTTTTAAAATTTTTATCCAGAGTCTCAGTATCAGTCCACAGGTCAAATTTCAACATTCTAGGTGTATTATTTACTAAATAATCAGGTTTTTTGTGTTTTCCAAAATGTTATATATATATAAAAAGTGGGTGTGGTTATCATCTGATTTCATTCATTTTCAATACCAATCTATTCTGCGTCCAAGTAAGCTCGTGTACCAAATTTGGTGAAGATATCTCTATATTTACTGAAGTTATCGTGTTAACGGACGGACGGACGGACATGGCTCAATCAAATTTTTTTTCGATACTACTGATTTTGATATATGGAAGTCTATATATATCTCGATTCCTTTATACCTGTACAACCAACCGTTATCCAATCAAAGTTTATATACTCTGTGTGCAAAGCACGCTGAGTATAAAAAGAGATAAAAATTAAAAAAGTGCGAGGGAAATAGAATGGGAGGCATGTGTAAGGAAAGAGATGAAAGGAAACAGAGGAAGGTTAAAAGTGGGAAGAAGATAGAAGCATCGAGCATGTAAAAGGGTGAAGTTACGGAGGGAATACAGGGACGAACTATGGAGATAGGGAGGGAGAAGCAAGAAGTTAAATGTTTTTTTTTGCTAAAGCTACAATGTGGCATATGCCTCTGTTTACTGGTAGAGTAGTAACATTGCAGGGAGGAATTTTATTGGCAGAAGAATGGCTCAATTATTTATCTATGTCGTATTAGGTTAGGTTAGGTTGAACTGGCCGGTCCATGAGGACCTCACATAGACTGATTGAGCCCGAAGTGTTACCAAAAGTTTATTTTAATGACCAAACTGAAAAACCCTATCAAAAACCAGTACCTATGTTATAAAACAACTCCGTCCTCTTGGCAAATACTAGAAGATTCCTAGGACTTAAGCCACTTGCTGGTTCTAGATCTTACAGCTGTATCACTCCTAATAGCTGGAGTCTTAGCCTGGCAAGTGCAGGCCACGAGCACAGAACGTGCTCGATCGTTTCCTCCTCCAACCCGCACTTCCTACATCTGCTATCACTGACCAAGTCCAATTTAAAGGCATGTGACGCCAGAAGGCAGTGTCCAGTCAGAATACCCGTCATGAGTTTACAGTCCTCTCTTTTTAATGATAGAAGCAACTGTGTTAGTCTAAGGTTGTAAGACCTACACATAATCTTCGACACTTTACATCCACGCGCTTGAACCCACGCCTTTCCCGCTTGGTCGATCATGTGCACCTCTCGCCTTCGCTTAATCTCGCGCAATCTAATTGGGACGTCTACAGAGCAAGCTTCAAGGGATGCGCCCTTTTTAGCTAGTTCGTCCGCTTTTTCATTCCCATCTATTCCCATATGCCCTGGGACCCAATATAGATGTATGCTTCTCCCTGTCCCGGTTCTCTCCAGAGACTGTTTACACTCTAACGCGCATTTAGATGCTGTGATATGCGAGATTGTTGCCTTAATTGCTGCCTAACTGTCAATATAAAAGTTAACACGGTTGGAGCTTAAGCTATTCTTTTCCAGGGTTTCTACTGCGCCCTTGCGCCAACCATCCACCTCTAATGCGGCCTTAAGATCTCCCTCAAAGCGCAGATAGGGAATCAGGTAGTATGTTCGTCTTGTGATTGATGACGCTATAATACTATGGCCATATGGTCGGCGCTCAAGCTGTCCCGAAGCACCGAGCCTGGTTGCGGTCGTTAATGCTTTGTTCTTTGCTACCAGGTTTACAGGCGGATTGTGCAGAATGGCATACAGTGCAGTCGTCGGGGTTGTTTTCGGGGCTCCCGTAATGCTAAGCATCGATAGTTTTCATACCCCCTCTAATTTTTTGAGGTATGTTGTTTTTTGTGTGGCTTTCCACCAAACAAGAACTCCATAGTATAGAATAGGGCTTACAATCGCTGTAAAAACCCAATGAGAAAGAGAGGGCGATAGGCTCCACGTACACCCCAGCATTCTTTTACATGCATAGAGTGCCGTTGAGTCCTTCTTGACCCTCTCCTGCACGTTGAGCTTCCATGACAGCTTACTGTCTAGGATGATTCCTAGATATTTTGTGCAAGGTTTCTCCAGTAAGGTCACCCCTCCTAACTTAGGCCTGGTCCAGTTTGGGACCTTGTACCTCTTTGTAAACAAGACCATATCCGTCTTCTCCGCATTGACTTTCAACCCGCCATTATATGCCCAGTTATGAATATCCCGAAGCGCCCGATCCATCAAAGAACTAATCGTTGAAAGGCACTTTCCACTTATGACAATTTCAACGTCATCTGCGTAAGCCGTAAGTTTTACGGGTCCCTCATCGAATTGCCTGAGCAGTTGGTTGATGACCAGCGTCCTCAGCAGGGGTGATAGCACCCCTCCCTGCGCGTGCCCCTGTCCTCTGATTTCGTGGCCTCGTACAATTCCCATTGTGATGTAATCTTTCTGCAATTTAACATGCAGCTGATCCATCTGATTAAGGCAGGATGTACTTTAATGTAATTAAGACCATCCATAATCGCCCATTTTGCAACATTATTGAAAGCCCCGGCAATGTCCAAGAAGACTCCTAGAGCATACTCCTTATATTCTAGGGATTTCTTTATGCTTATTACCACCCTATGCAATGCGGTGTCTACCAACTTGCCTTTGGTGTACGCATGCTGTGTTGTGGAGATCAGCTTTTCATCCACGTTGGACTTTATGTACACATCTATTAGCCTCTCAAAGGGTTTGAGCAGAAATGATGTTAAACTAATGGGTCTATAGTCTTTGGGATACACGTGGCCGATCTTCCCCGCCTTTGGCAGAAAAGCTACACGAGCAGTTATCCAAGAGTGCGGTACATGATCCAGTCTTATGCACCCATCGAATATTATTTTAAGCCATTCCACGACCGCCCTACTTGAGACTTGTAGCATGGCCGGGAATATACCATTTGGGCCCGGCGATTTAAACTTAGAAAACGTCTTCACTGCCCACTCGATCTTGGTATCGGTCACCAAGCCCGGCACTACTAGCTCCGTGCTCGAAGTGTGAGTGATGTCTGCTGGCTTTGCTAAACCGTCTCCCGGTGGGAAATGTGTATCGAGAAGCACCTCAAAGGATTCCTCACTATTACGTGACCATTCCCCGTTCTCTTTCTTTATTAGTCCCTGGACTATGTTTCGCTTTGCTAGGACTTTTTCCAACCATGCTGTTTCGCTGGAGCACTCTATGTCCGTACAGAAATTTTCCATCAGTTTCTCTTCGCCCTGGTAATTTCACGCTTGTAGATCCTCAGTAGATCCATGTACGCGTCCCGACACGCTTCGCTTTTCGCGGTCTTTGCGAGCTTAGACATTTCTTTTACTTGTCTTCTTAGAATACTCAGCTCATTGCTGCACCATGGCGGCTTTGCTTTTCCTCTGAATCTGCTTAGAGGGCAAGCTTTGTTATACGCCATCATAAGCGTCCTTGTTAGGAATTCATTCGACTCCTCCAGTTCCTTTACATTAGCAACCTCTTTGGGTTGTCCCAGTTTTGTTTCTACATGTTTATGGAATTTTGTCCAGTTCGTTGACCTAGGGTTTCTAAAGGTTCCTCCCTTCACTACCCTCTTTAGGGGGATGCTGAAGCTGATATACGCATGGTCGGAGAAGGGATGGTCTATCAAGAACCATCCAATCATACCTTGATATATCACGCTCGGAGCTCAATGTAATATCCAGAACATTGCTGGATGTTGGACCAATGTATGTCGGGACATTTCCCCTGTTGGCTATCTGCAAATTGGTTTGCAGGATGTAACAAAATAGAGATTCGCCTCTCTCATTCGTATCTGCTCCTCCCCACGCATTGTGGTGCGCTTTTACATCTGCGCCTATGACCAACCGCCCTTTGCGCCCTTCCTCCTGTACTAGCCTTTTGCACTCCATAGATGGAACCTCCGCAGCATGGGCCATGTAGCAGGACGCCAGGATAAATGCCTGCTTATTCTTTTGCTCAACGGCCACCGCTACGAGATCCTCAGTGGTGTAATTAGGCAGCATATATGAATGCAGCTGTTTCCTTACCTTACTACAGCTCGCACCCGTCCTTCCGTTTGCGCGTAGTAAACGCCAAACCCGCGCGTGCTAAGTCCAGAAACCTTTCCTCCAGATTAGAGCCACGGCTCCTGGATCAGCGCCACGTCAAACGAACCCTCCTCAAGGGTTAAGAGGAGTTAGCTCAACGCCACTTTACTGTGTTGGAGGTTTATCTGTAGGACTCGCAGCACCATTGGGCTGTTTGTCCCCTCCAGCACCTTCGTCTTGACGTCGTCGTCCTCCCCTCGCCCTTTTGGATTAGAGTATTCGAGGCCTCCTTCAAACTCTCGTGACTGTTGTGCCGGGTGTTCCTCTGTGGGAGTCACAGCACCATTTAGCGGTTGGTCCTCTTCTAGCACGTTCTTGGTGACGTCGGGAACCTCCACCTGTCTTTCTTCCCGTAGGCTTTTGAGGTCCTTTCCGACTTCGCCCCCCTCTAGCGTGTTAGGGTTTTTATCCTCGGGACTTCTTTCCCTGAGTCGCATGTAAATTTTGCCAGTGCCAAAGGACATTTTGCCAAGCTGCGTGTACAAAATATCCTCCGCCTGCTCTATTATTTGAAAGATGTAAAACTGACCATCCTCGGTAGGCCGAGATACAGTAAGTACCTTCCAATCCTGTGTCGGTATGTTCGGATTCTGATTCTGCAGAAGTCGCAGTGTATCCTCCGACTTCATTTGCCCGAAAGGACTGCTACGATCAACCAGCGCCACAGTGAGTGACTGCTTTGCCACATCACTCATATTCTCGGGAAAAGCAGGAGTCTTAGTTTTATCTCCCTTTGGCACATCCGAGAAAGTCGGAGTTTTAGCGTTAACTCCCTTTAGCGCCTCCGAGAAAGCCGGAGTCTTAGCGTTATCTCCCTTTGGCTTATCTCCTACTTCCGTAGTTGGAACTTCCCTCTGACTCGCAGCTTTTGAGGTACTTGCTACCTCGCTATTGGAGCCCATCTGTTTTATAGCTTTGGACCTACTTGTCTTGTCTATTCGACTGCCCTGCCTCACGGCTCTAGGGCTGAGTCCTTTCTGCCTCTTGAAAGCAGGCTTGTTGCCTTCCGCCGAACGGTGCCTCTTCATTCTGCTATTCGACGCTTCTTTCTCCTCGTACCGCTTGCAGAACTGAGGGTTTCTCGCAGCAAACCTTTTGGACTGCCTTCGACCTACTTCTACCGCTTCATGGATCCATTCCAAGCGCTCGATCTCCACTTCTGTTGGGTCGACCACTGCTCCCAAGCGTTGTACAATTCTTAGTGCTGCACGGTACTGCGAGAGAGCTTTTTTACTTCCTCTGCTCCGTACCCTACTCCACTCTTCTACTCAGTTTTCATTTGTGTGCTTCTCCAACACAGAGTTCATTGAATCAGCACTACTCTCGCTCCCTGAGTTCGACGCATCGCTTAATTCGTATTTGTTGTCCTTGGATTGCTTTATATCGTCCTTATTACAATCAGGTAATGAGCCGTTCCTCTTGGTCGTACGACCACCTGCCCGACTAGGCGGGCTCAGCGGTCCAGTATTATATACGGGGAAAGAACCGTCCGCCACAGCAGCGCCCCTTACTGTGGTAAGGCCATAAATATTTCCCGAGGTGGCCCGGTATCGGGAAGGCTCCTTTCGAATACAGCCGAATTTATCCCCTGGCTGCAAATCGTCCAATAAGCACTGCCCGCATAACACCCTGGATTAGGGGGTTGGCAGTTCTTGGTCACCGACATCCCGCCGCCCTCCTATGTGGCGAAACGGCGTAGATGTCAGTCCAAACAGCTCCTCCTCATATGGAGTTCGGTTAAGCCCTCACACCAACGAGAAGGTGCCTACCCTAGTGAGGGCTATGTCGTATTAAAAAGAATTAAAAATTGCGTTAGTTTCATACAATTCCGTAAGGGTTTATACAAACAGGAATATTGAAATCGGTCGGCCAGGTGAAACAGGTATTATATTTCATATATGAGGAATAGAGGTCAGAGAGGGATTGGGAGTGGGAGAGTGACTAGGACTAGACGTGGGAATGGGAATATGAAGCTTAGCGGAAGTAGAAGTGGATAGGGTAGTAGGGTTGGGAGCCAGGCAAATGGAATGTACAAGAGTTATAAGAAAAATGGAAGATATAGTAGAAGAAAGTGGGGTAGAAAGTGAAGACGGGAAGCGAGGCTTAGTTTTTAAATGTAGGCAAACCAATTTTCGTGCAGAACAAAGTCTGCGGGGTACTCTGGTATATAAGTAAAATTGGTGCTCGGATATGTTAAAAAAATAAATAAATAAATATTAAAATAAATGAACACGAAACTTACCCATCACTTGATTATCTTCGGCTCGCCCCATATAATTTTTATCTGTATTTACTGCACTATTTTTGTTTGTTTGCTTAATTCCATATCCATTAGCATCACTTATTTTGTCGATACTATTTTTAGTGTCCATGTTGTTCCAAAATATATTAAAAAGCTATCATGTCCTGCTCCTACAGATTTGCTGCTTTGTTTTTAGAAGGACGACAATTTTTTCTTTTTTCACATACCAGTTCTATTTTGTTTGGTCCTTGTCGTTTTGAATTAGCTTCAACTGCTTATAATTATACTCTTATTGCGGTTTTCAAAACTTTTCTGAAATATATAGGTAAGTACATGGATTTAATTAATTGGTTAAGAGAAAATTTGTATATAGGGAAGCTGAAAGCATAACCCGGCTTGAGTTTTGAGTAAAAGGACATTTGACAGATATATACAAGGGCATATCCAGCCTTTCACAAAGGGGGGCCAATTTTTATTTTTTTTATTTCGGATGCATGTATAGCGTATTTATAAGTATAAAGAGTAATGATGTCTAGGTAAAACGAAGCCTGCTCTATAGACCCAGCTGTGGGCTCTAGCAGTCCGTTAAAATTTTTATTTATTTAGCAAGAGCTTCCTAAATTATATAACATGTCTAGGTTTTGGTAATTCAAAATTTTGTTGAATTAGATAGATTAATTTATTAGTTAGTAGCTACAAGGTATAATTATTTTAGAAATGTGATCCCCCAATTTAGTTTCAGATTCAACAAAATTGTATTTTTGCACATACTTTATTTAGTTACAGAGATGTATTTTAAATTGTATTACTCATCCTCTGAGTATTAGAAAACCTGCTAAGTAAGTATAATTCTTCGAGGATTTATTGTAAGTTCATCTAAAATTAGGTCTTTTAACCCCGTATCACTTTCCGCTACCAGTTTTCTGTGAGCACTCAGCATATATAAACCTTTGAAAAAAAATACAATAAATATATTAAAAAAAACTGTATTTACCATTAAGACGAGATTCTGCAATTGTTGTTCTCAACCACGTCTTTAACCTCCTTAGAGTGCTGAAGGAGCGTTCCAAAGTTGCGGTTGTGCAGGGCATTGCAAGCAGAATTTCAAGTGCTTCTCTTATCTTTGGATGGAATGCTGTCTTCTCGAAGGCACATACAAGATCTGTTGGTCTCTGATTTTGGCAAGCATTGTACCACAATTCCAGTTCATAACCAATCCAATATAAATTATAAAAAACCTCGACATCGGCAAGTTTGCTTTCAATGTCTTTAAGACTCATCTTTTTGACAATATTTGGATACAATGTAGTCAAACAAAAAGCAGGATTCTTTTGCTGCGAAAACCTTTCATTTAGTGAACAAATTTGGGAGTCTAGATGAAAGTGAGGAACTAAAAACCTTTTATGTTTTTGATGTTTAACTTTCAGTTTTGTGTTCTCCCTGCATACGCCCTTGGATATATAGTACTAAAAAATTCCTTTTCAACGATTTATAAAATTTTGAAATCGGTCTATAAATAAAAAACATTGTTCAGGCTCTCGTAAAGCGAAAATATTTATCAACCCAAGTTAACCGCAGGGTGTGCTCTCATCTTAGGGAGAGGTGGATAATTTGAAAAAAAAAATTTCGACCCGTTCTAATGCTCTTAATATACCAACTCAACTTTTATCTTTAATATTCTTAAGTTACTAAATAAATATTCAAATATTTCGAAAACATATTTGGTGTGAGGTTAGCATGCTCCGCCTGCCACACCGAAGATCCTGGGTTACCGCCCCGGGCAAAGCAACATCAAAATTTTAGAAACAAGGTTTTTCAATTAGAAGAAAATTTTTTTAAGCGGAGTCGCCCCTCGGCAGTGTTTGGCAAGCACTCCGAGTGTATTTCTGCCACGGAAAGCTTTCAGTGAAAACTCATCTGCCTTGCAGATGCCGATCGGGGTCGGTATAAAACAGGTAGGTCCTGTCCCGCCAGTTTGTAGGAAAAATTAAAAGGAGTACGACGCAAATAAGGTTATCGCGCTTTATACTTATTTTATTTTTTTATTTGGAAAAGTGGTTTATAGAATATGTAAAGGATAAATTCGGGGTCTTTTTGGGGCTACTGTTGGACCATTTTGGATTTCGAAATCTCTTCGCAGATATATGAATAAATCTGACTGTTTCAGGGACATTTTCGTGCCTTTTCAAGAGTTTGAGGGACAATTTTGGTACCGTGTGATTGTGATATCTGTTTCGGATTACTTTTTTGGTTGTTTTATATAGCTGATGCTCTTTATGACTATTTCCCAGGGACGGAAAATAATAATTATTATTTTTTTCGGAGTCGAAAAAGTCCTGGTCAAAAAACTTTCCTAGGTGAAAATCTTTGAGTTCCCAGGTATCCTTATAGCAATATCATTTGGAATCATGCATCCCTTTTATTTTTCGAACTTTTTCCATAAAAGTCCACATATAAAAGTTAAATCTGTATTTTTATTTTTTAAGTCTGACGGAACTAGTTAAACTCGCACTTTTAAAAATAAAAATCCCGAAATAAAAGTTAAATCAAGACTTTTATTTTTCAAGGCCGAAATAAAAGTACCGCTTGATAACAAAGAAACGGCTTATCCGAATTAAAAAAATTTGGTACCAATCGATTCTCCTGGATTCCTAAAATTTAAAACCTTATGGACTTTTGAAAATTTCTGTTAATAATACTAGAAATTTATCATAAACAAACTAGATCAAAAATCTCGTAGTATAAATGATGAACTTGCAGTGGATTTTTGCAATAAATTTCGTTCCAATACAATTATTAGAGTGAAAATTGGTAAACCGCATTCTGCTATGATAGGAAAGCTTTGCAAAAAAAGAAAAGGTCGTAATCCGTCAGTAGCCACGCCTCTTTCTGTATATAGAAATTTCCGCACAAAACATGCAATATTCGAGTATCTAAAGAAGCCACGTTATTTAAATTTGGCACGTAAATTACTGACATTGCATGTAGTTGATCCACATAATTTTTTTTGACAATGGGCGTGGGGCCAACTACTTTCCAAATAAGATTTTTTGGACTTTCAAGTGCGATAACTCGTACATACTTTGAGCAATATTTTTGAAAATTGGTAAGCGAACTTCATATTTGTATTTGTACATGCCGACGGAAAAAGTTTTAAAATCATTGCTAAGTACGTGAATATGTCGGAGTTATTTCGGGACTACTGGGGGAACATTTGGGGATCCTTCCGGTATCATTCATGTATGACTTTCGGGATCCCGTCAGGGTCATTTCGGGACTTTTTCAGGATCATTTGGGGATCCTACCGGCATCATTTCTGGATAGTTTTCGGGATCCGTCCGGAATTCCGTGAGGATTATTTCGGGACTTTTTCGGGAGTATTCCGGGATCATTTATGGATGGTTTTCAGGATCGCGTCGGGTTTATTTAGGTGTCATTAGGGGACTCTTCCGGTATAATTTCTGGATGGTTTTCGGGATACCGTTAGGGTAATTTCGGGACTTTTCCGGGACTATTTCGGGATGATTTTGGGGCCCTTCCGGCATAATTTCTGAACAGTTTTCGGGATTTGTCTGGGATCCCGTCGGGATCATTTTTATATAATTTTGGGATCCTTCCGGAATCATATAAGGACTCTTCGAAACCGGTAGTTCAGCACACATGATTTTTTAAAATATGAGTTTTTATGGCCATGGATTTGCTACAAATTATTCGTAATTAAAGTTCGGTATGTTTTATTTATAATATCTAACACAGCGTTTTCGTTCTATTTTTTTGATTATTTTAAATGAATCCTGTAACGAACTATTATAGCTATAACTACACTTTTTGTAATATTTTAACCAGCTAAACACACGAAAAAGCAACATTATTTTCATCTAAAAAATTATCTTTGGTTTTAGCTAATTGTAGTTTTACTCCTTTGTTCTATGAATAGTAATTCATAGGGGTCATATCAATTAATTTAACTTAAAAACAAAATTTTAACTTCTTGGTTTATTATTGAGCTCAAGGTCGCAAAGATAAAAAAACACCATATATTTTGTGGTATTGTAATTTATATAATTGGTCGATATTTCTGTTTCAATCTGAAACCATCCTCAGGACTAGAAAAACACAAAATTACGAATAACAAACATTAGGCATTTGCGGCAAATCCATGGCCATAAAAGCTCATAATTTAAAAAATCATGTGTGCTGAACTACCGGTTCCGAAGAGTCCTTAAATGATTCCGGAAGGGTCCAAAATGATATCAAAATAGTCCCGAAATGATCCCGATAAAATCTAAAACCGTTAAAATTACTTCCTGTGGAAGCGCGGTAATAATATGTTCATATTTTGTGTTTTCTTGCGTTATATTTTTAGTACTAAATTGTGTTTCTGCATGGATAAACCAAGCTTCTGGACAACTAGTCCAAAATTGTGGATGTTTAATTGATGTTGCGGACATTTCATTTGATCTTATATTTTCGTAAGGATTCGAAATATGATCAGAAAAATTCTCATTCGGTAAATCAATTAGTGTGTCATTTAAATTGTTTGTGAGTGTAGTTTATATGTTGTGTGTTTTGTTGTGTGGGGAGTGAAACATATTAACCGTTTTGAAAAAGAAAGTTAGAGAATAAAATAGCAAATTTGACAAGGGATGACAAAAAGTCGTTCCCTGTTAGAAAATCAATAAAACAAAATTAATCTAAATCAGTAAAACAGTTATATAATTTATATTAAATAAATACTATACTGAATTGAAGGAAGAGTTCACAATTTAAAATTTTTAAATATTGCTACTACCTTATGGAATGTAAATAGTCCTATATAAGTTACCAATTGAATGTAAATAAATTGACTTAATTACTCGAGATTTAGTATCTTAACCAGAAAAGAACAATTCAAAAATAACAAGATTCGAAACCAAACACAAAAATAGTATATTTAATAGTTAAACAAATATATATGTAAATTTGAAGAATTGATCTCACCAATATGAAATTGTTTTTGAGATGCAGGAAGATGAAATTGTTGCTAGTAGTGTATCAGATGTATCATTTACGTTGTGTAATTCTTACTTTATTAACAATAACGGTAGCGAAAGTGACGGAAGTATCATTGATAACATCAGAGGTTGTTAAGGTTGATATAATCAATGGTCGTTATTGCTATGAAACCAGCTCTATCTCAATTCTAGGAGCAGCAACATAGACGATATGTACGAAAACGCACACAGCTAATAGCGTTGAGAACAATAATCGTAGTGACCAATTGTGAATGAAATGTTTGTATATCGTCATAAAATTTGTTGTAATATAAGCTCCTCAATGTATCTGCAACTGCATCTAGAATTTTGCTGTAATATTAGCTCTTCTATGTATCTGCAACTGCATCTAGAATTTTGCTGTAATATTAGCTCTTCTATGTATCTGCAACTGCATCTTTTATAATATTAGTCGTATGTTAAACCTTTATAATGCCAAGAAATTATATACGATGACCGATATGGATACGATTATCCCACATTCAAAAACAATTACTGCACTCGACAAAGGCGGGATTGCCAATTGTAGTTCCAATATTGATATAAATAAAGGAACTATTTTAATGTAAAAATTAATATATTTTATTAACACTTAAAAATCGGTTGTACATTAACCGAATTTTCACAAGAATGAAGTAAACAAAATTCAAAATTGAAAATTAAAAATACATGAAGACATTTAAAAAATAACAAAATTACAAAGTAAAATATTGTAATTATAAACAAACCCTACAACGGGATCCCGAAAACCATCCAGAAATTATACCGGAAGAGTCCCCAAATGACACCGAAATAAACCCGACGCGATCCCGAAAACCATCCTTAAATGATTCCGGAATACTCCCGAAAAAGTCCCGAAATAATCCTCACGGAATCCCGGACGGATCCCGGGCGGATCCCGAAAACTATCCAGAAATGATGCCGGAAGGATCCACAAATGATCCCGAAAAAGTCGCGAAATGACCCTGACGGGATCCCGAAAGTCATCCAAGAATGATACCGGAAGGATCCCCAAATGATCCCGCAATAGTCCCGAAATAACTCCGACATATTCACGTTCTTAGCAATGAATTCAAGTAGCCAGTTTTGATAATTTTATATACAAGTGGGTGTGACTTTAATTCGATTTTAAAACTTTTTCCGTCGGCATGTATTTGTACAAATATGAAGTTCGCTTACGAATTTGCAAATATATTGCTCAAAGTATGTACGAGTTATCGCACTTGAAAGTCCAAAAAATTCTCTTTGGAAAGTAGTTTGTGCTACGTCCATTGCCCAAAAAAATTACGTGGATCAACTACATGCAATGTCAGTAATTTACGTGCCAAATTTAAATAACGTGGCTTCTTTAGATACTCAAATATTGTATGTTCTGTGCGGAAATTTCTATATACAGAAAGAGGCCTGGCTACTGACCGATTACGACCATTTCTTTTCTTGGAAAGCTTTCCTATCATAGCGGAATGCGGTTTACCAATTTTCACTCTAATAGTTGTATTGGAACGAAATTTAGTGCAAAAATCCACTGCAAGTTCATCATTTATACTACGAGATTTTCGATCTAGTTTGTTTATGATAAATTTCTAGTATTATTAACAGAAATTTTCAAAAGTCCATAAGGTTTTAAATTTTAGGAATCCAGGAGAATCGATTGGTACCAAATTTTTTTTAATTCGGATAAGCCGTTTCTTTGTTATCAAGCGGTACTTTTATATCGGCCTTGAAAAATAAAAGTCTTGATTTAACTTTTATTTCGGGACTTTTATTTTTAAAAGTGCGAGTTTAACTAGTTCTATCGGACTCAAAAAATAAAAATCCGAAAGTAATTTTTATCTTGATCCAAATATATTTAAAAAAAATAAAAATAAATGTAAGGCGCGATAACCTCCGAAGAGATCTAAGGCCGAGCTTCTCTTCCAATTTGCATCGTGCTCCTCTTGATTTTTCCCTACAAATTGGCCGGACGGGACCTACATGTTTTATGCCGACTCCGAACGGCATCTGCAAGGCAGATGAGTTCTCACTGAGAGCTTTTCATGGCAGAAATACAATCGGAGCGCTTGCCAGACACTGCCGAGGGGCGACCCCGCTTAGAAAAATTTTCTTCTAATTGAAAAATCTTATTTCTAAAATTTTGATGTTGCTTTGCCCGGGAGTTGAACCCAGGGCATACGGTGTGATAGGCGGAGCACGCTACCATCACACCACGGTGGCCGCCAAAATATATTTAAAGTCCAAAATTAATAGTTTTGCAAGGACTTATATTATAAAAGGAATAACAGTTTCAGCCCTGCGATTTCCAGATTATTTCCGTGTAACTTTGGGTTTGTTTTCGAGATTATTATCAATCTGATTTCGGAACTATTACCGATTAGTTATTTTAAGATTATTTAGGAGCCATATATTGATCATTTCGGTTTACCCACGGATCCTTTCGGGACTGATTCCAGATTAATTTCTGGACTGCCTCGGAATTTTTTCCATGGTCCTATCATAGCAATATCACAATAATTTTGTGTTATATTTTCTTCGTACGGACGTGGCCATGGGTAAAATGCAGTTTTTTATAAAAAAAAAAAACCAAGAATTATTTTGAGAAGAAGTGCTGCTGGAACCGCGCCTGGATAAATGTTTGTTTTTCAAGCAAGTGATTTATTTTATTTTATTTATTTATCATAATTGTGTGTGAAAAAAACCGCTAATTATTTTATTTTAAAAGTTGTGACTTCGGTTTACATTTTTATGTTTGTATGTTGAACGGTGAGTTCAATTTTTACTTAAAATTTAACAATTCTTGAGCATAACACCGGCTTATAATAATTCAATTATTGTTTCTGTTTTAAGAGAAACTGAAAAGAAAGAAACATTTACTGGCATATCGCGATTGTACCATTTCATCATCAATCATCATCAGGCATTTTCTTAATGTTATCAAAGGTTTCACCGAGATTCGAACAGCGACTCACACGGTGAAACTGCAGTGGCCTTAACCACTAAGCTATCCAGTTTTTATTTGTTTTATATCTTATTTCAATTTATCTCATTTTTACTCTAACAGCACAGTTTAGACATTCTGTCTCTATACTAATTTGTGTGTTATGTACACAGAGCGAAAATCACCTAATAAAATAGGGCAAAAGTAAGAAGATATCTCTATAGTTTTTCTTTAAGAAGGATCCCTACTTACTTTAAGTGGGATTGTCTTTTTAATAAAACCAAGAAGAAATCTTCTAATATAAATATCTGTATACCTCCTTGAATTAATTAAGAAGGCTTTCTTCCTATTTTTAACTCAATAAATTGATTGCAAATTTATTCTTCTAATTTTAATAAGGTTATCTCATTGAACTTTTTAAAAAGATAATCTTCTTATTTTTATTAAGTTTTCTTATTGAGTTTTCTGAAAAGTTCATCTCCTTATTTTTATTTGGTTATCTCATTGAGTTAACCGAAAAGATAATCTCGTTATTAATGTAAGGTAATCTTCCTGAATGTATTAAAACCCGTGTGTGATTATAAACAAATATTCTCTATTCGTAAAATGCGACTGCATATAAAAAAACATTCATTCCTTATATGTAAGTATTCAACTCTTACATACATACATATATATTATATACATATAAGTACAAAGGTAGTGTTAAACAAGTAAAGGTGTCTAAGTTCGGGTGTAACCGAACATTACATACTCAGCGTGAGCTTCAATTGTAAAGTTCATTTCAGAAAAATTACTTTTCTGCATAACACGTGGTACCGCCCGTTTAAAAAAAAATGTCTCCCTATTTCCTCTTACAACAAACTTGATAAGTGAAATATCATTGATTCAAAACTATTTTATGCTAAGTTATAGCTTATTATTCTAGTCTACGACCCTTTTAAATTTGTTTTATATCTAAGTTACCGTGGTCTTTAACCGATCCCGTCCATTTTTACTAGAAATATTTTCTACTATAGGACAAATTTTTGTACCCAATTTTATTAAGATCCGTTAATTTTTCTTCGAGTTATGGCTCCCGAAACATAGAAAATTGCTTAGTTATAAAAGGGGCGGTGCCACACCCATTTTCAAAAATTTTAGTGTTTTCCAATTTAATGTTATAATTCAATTTAAAAAGTAAAATTCTATTGATACAAAGCACTTTTTCACTAAGATATAACTTATTATTTTCATCTACGACCCTTTTAAAAATCTTTTTTATAAAACCGATCTCGTCCATTCTTTCTAGAAATATTTCCTGCTATAGGGAAAATCTGTGTACCCAATTTTATTACGATCCGTTAATTTTTCTTCGAGTTATGGCTCCCGAAACATAGAAAATTACTTAGTCGTAAAAGGGGAGGTGCCACGCCCATTTTTTAAATTTGAAGTTTTTCCTATTTATTGTTATAAATACACTTGGGAAATGAAAAGCCATTGATATAAAGCTCTTTTTTGCAAAGATATAGCTTATTTAATTCGTCCACGACCCTTTTAAAACTCTTTTATATAAAAGTGGGCATGGTCCTTAACCGATTTCGTTAATTTTTCTTCAAAGCATTCCTTGTAGTAAAGGCAACCTCTCTGCCAAATTTTCTTACGATAGGTTTAATGATTTTTGATTTATGATTAATAATATTTCTAAAATTGGTTTTACCACAAGTGGGCGGTGCCACGCCGATTTTAAAAATATTTTCAAATTTTTATCAAGAGTCTCAATATCAGTCCACACGTCAAATTTCAACATTCTAGGTGTATTATTTATTAAATAATAAGGTTTTTTGTGTTTTACAAAATGCTATATATATAAAAAGTGGCCGTGGTTATCATCCGATTTCGCTCATTTTCAATACCAATCTATTCCAGATAAGCTCGTTTACCAAATTTGGTGAAGATATCTCAATATTTACTCAAGTTATCGTGTTAAAGGACAGACGGACATGGCACAATGAAATTTTTTTCGACACTGATAATTTTGATATATGGAAGTCTATATCTATCTCGATTTCTTTATACCTGTGCAACCAACTAGAGCTGGATTCGATTAGATTTTTTTAAGAATCGATTTTTTCGATTCGATTCTAGAAAAAAATCGATTTAATCGAACCGAACAAAGTTTATTTAAATTTTGCTTATTCCTTGTAACAGTGCACTTACTTACGTACTTAACCATTTACTCGATTTTTCGCGACAAATAAAGCTGGCCAATTTCTCTCTCGTTTCGTTGCCTGCCGACAAAATGGAAAGCATCGAGGAATACCACATAGGTCTTCACTTGATCGTTTCATCGAAGTGGCAATTTGTGTCATAGTTTGCATAGTTTCAGTTAAAAATTTTATGGAAGTATTTTCATTACTTTTTGAAAATCAAAAGGAATAAGGAATTTAATTGACAAAATTTCATAAAAATTTTCACTTCTGTTTTCGTGTTTGCTGATGTCTATGTCATAAAAACAACATTGCAAATAAAGTATTGACTTTAAAAACAAACAAAAAATATATTTAAGCCTTTTTTTGCATATACCCTTTATTGCTATGACAACATATTCATTTAGATATTATTAATTATTAATCAAATAATTTATTTTGTAGATTCATAGTCCGTATATGTTTTGGTTGCATATATACAAAGGACACCATGAATTAGACGCACTAATAATGTTTTGTACTATAGTAAATCTCTAGAAAATCGTGTCTGTAGATCCAAGATTTCTAAAAAAAATGAGTGTACTTGACGTTTGGAATGTCGTAGAATCCATCGGCACCACTTTTTTCTGTTTGTCTGTTTGTCTGTATGATATCGATAATCTCGGAAACTAACGAATGGATTTTTATGAGACTTTCACAGATAGATAGCCTGTAATCCAGAAGGGAATCTAAAACTTGTTTCATTAAAATCGCGTGAGAAACAAAAAAGATATAGTTGTTTAAGCTATAATTAAGCTACTTTTAAGGATTTTTTTTTGAAAAACGAAGGAAAATGCACTTAGTTTCCAAAAAAAATATCAAAGAATGCCTTTGCAAAGTTTTTTTTTCAATTTCATATAAATTAAAATGCAAATTCATGAATAGATACAGTGGCGTACCAAAAAAAAGCTATTTCACGATGCCATATTACGATAATCGGTTAAAATGAGGTTACCTAAAACCTCTAAATATGCGTACAATATGGGCATCAAACAATAGAGGAAGGTCAAAGGTTTCATTAGAATTTTGTGATATTTCGATAAAAATAATCGATAACTGAGTTATCGGTAAAAATGTATTTGCTCCAAAATCTATAAATTTACCTACAATATGAAATACTTTTAACTAAAATTTTAAACCTTTTACACGCGTTAATTAGGGACTAAAACCTTTTGGTTCAATTCGATTTATCTATTCGCTGACAGGTGGCGCAAAGTTTTCATGGTACTGCGATGCTTTGGTAGGTGTGCGATTGGTTGTCGTACACATACACTAAATAAAATTTTCGTAAATGCTGTAATGCCAAATGTCGGAAAGGTTATTTTTTATGTGCCCATTTAATTTTCATTGCATTATTTTTAGAAACACTATGTCCAAAAAGCGTTCAAATTTATCTAAACGCACTAAAGCTGATAAGATGTTAAGACTAATGCGATCACAAGAATCGAGTGAAAATTATGAAACGAGGCTTTCGGAAAATAGAGAACGTATAGCATTTATCAGGTCTATGGAAACTCCTTCCGAAAGTGATGTGCGCCGACATACTGATAGGGAACGCCATGCTTTGTCGCGCGAATTGGAAGCACCGCAGGAAAGAGAAATTCGTCTTAGTTTGCAGCAAGTTAGGACTAATTTAAATCGATTTTTTGAAAGCAGTGAAGGTCGACATACACGACTAAGCACTGACCGAGAGCACCATGTATTGTCTCAAAGTTCTGAACCTGTTGTCGAGAGAGAGTCCCGGCTAAAGGATCAGCGTATCCGCTCCGCAAACTTAAGGTCACAGGAAACAAGTGACCAAAGGGCTAATAGGCAGATAGCTGATCGTGAAAGTCACGCGCTGTCTCGCGAATTAGAAACCTCCCCTGAGAGGGAAATTCGTTTAAGTACGCAGCAAGTTAGGACAAATTTAAATCGCTTCTTTGAAAATGAAGAAAAACAACTTATACGACTCAGCAATGACGGAGAGCGCCACATATTGTCTCGAGGTTCTGAACCTGTTGTCGAAAGAGAATGTCGTTTAAATGATCAACACATCCGCTCAGCAAACCTAAGGTCACAGGAAACAAGTGACCAAAGGGCCAATAGGCAGATGGCTGATCGTGAAAGTCACGCGCTGTCTCGCGAAATAGAAACCTCCCCTGAGAGAAAAATTCGTTTAAATACGCAGCAAGTTAGGACAAATTTAAATCGCTTCTTGGAAAATGAAGAAGAACAACTTATACGACTCAGCAATGACCGAGAGCTCCACATATTGTCTCGAGGTTCTGAACCTGTTGTCGAAAGGGAGTCCCGGTTAAATGAGCAGCGCATCCGCTCAGCATGTCCAAGGTTATGCCAAACAAGTAATGAAAGGGTCGATATGTTGAACGCCGATTGTGAGCATAGGACATCCGAAACGTTTTCGCATCGTGAGGAACATTTGATAAATGATCGTCATCGCCATAACATTACTAGAATGCTGGAAAGTAGCAACCAACAACGCAGCAGTATAGTTATGACTGCAGAAAATTACGAACGCCTACGTGATGCTCAAGAAACATACAGGGCCAACGAGAGGGAAAGAATACGCGGAATACGGCAGTTGGAGGCATAGGAAAATCGCCAAGTTCGCCTGCATGTTGACCGTGTGCGACATACGCTAAATAGGGAACAAAATGACTCTGAAGAGCTGCCCCCAAATATTGATGTAGGTAACGGCTTACTCTCCTGGATTACTAAGACAATAAGTGCTTTTGCATATAACCCTTTAGTAGATTATGCTAAATACTCATTAACTGGCGAAATGCAGATTTTGTGAAGCCCTTAAATTCCAAAAAGAAACGGTTGGAATGTGTTGTTCCAATGGAAAGGTCAGTTACGAAATTTTCCTAAATCCGCCTGAAGTTTTGAAAGCTCTACTCAACGGTGATCACTCGCAGTCAAAGCACTTTTTAGAAAACATTCGTGCGTATAACAGTGCATTTCAAATGACATCTTTTGGAGCAAAAAAAGTGACGGTAGGACCTTTTATGCCTACCTTCAAAGTCCAAGGGCAGGTTTATCACCTTATTGGTTCATTGTTACCCGAGAATGAGCCAAAGTTCCTGCAAATATATTTCGTAGCGAATTATGAAGATCAGGCGGCTATTAGAAACGAAAACTTTCCACAACTTAATCGTAGTCTGATATCTATTCTGCAAAATATGCTACATGGTGTAAATCCATACGTTCGCGATTTTAAAAATACCCTTGATTTCGTTCCCGAAGAGCAAAATAATAATTATAAATTTGTAATATGTGCTGATAAAAGGCCCGCAACAGAAAATCCAAGAAGGTACAATCCTCCTACTACAAATGAAGTTGCAGTTGTTTTAGTTGACCAAGAGTGTGAAAGGCGCGATATTGTTTTGCGCACTCATGACGGTCGTCTTCATCTTTTATACGAGACACATCGATCATACGATGCGCTTCAATACCCATTAATTTTTTGTCACGGGGGAGATAATAACTTTTGATATAATATATATTTGAAGATATAATTTTGAATAACATCAAATTAACCCTACTACTAGATTTCCAAACCCACATAAAAAGTTGTCGTCACAACAATTTTATGCATACATGCTACAGATAAGAGCAAAGAGTTTTGTATACTTGCAAAGATTTCGTGGAATATTTAATCAGTTTATCGTCGATATGTATGCTAAAATTGAAACCGAGCGTTTGGTTTACATACGGACTAATCATATGTATGCTAAAATTGAAACCGAGCGTTTGGTTTACATACGGACTAATCAAAGACGTTTGCGTGCTGAAGAGTATGTGCACTTACGTGATGCTATGCAATAAGATGTAGGTACAGAAAATTTGGGCAGATTAGTAATACTTCCGTCCAGTTTTACGGGAGGTCCACGATACATGCACGAACGTACACAGGATGCTTTTTGCTACGTTAGAAAATATGGAAAGCCTGATCTCTTTATAACGATGACAACAAATCCGAAGTGGGCTGAAATTACACAGCAACTTTTGCCTGGTCAAAATGCATACGGTCGGCACGACATAATAGCTAGAGTGTTCCACTTAAAACTTAAAGCTCTAATACGCCTAATTACAAAGGAGAATCTGTTTGGGTCAGCTTTGTGCTTTATGTACCGCGTTGAATGGCAAAAACGAGGTCTACCACATGCACATGTGCTTCTCTGGTTGGAAGACAAAATACGCCCTAACGATATTGATAATGTGATAAGTGCCGAATTTCCAGACAGCAATTTGACATAGTAAGAATACACATGGTCCATGGTCCTTGCGGGATATTAAATAGCAACTCTCCATGCATGCAGGACGGCCGATGCTCGAAAGATTATTCACGGGCACTTATAGAACACACCATAACGGGAGAGGATGGATATCCCTCTTATCGGCGACGGTCCCCAGAAAAAGGTGGGTTTACTGCCACTTTAAGATTACGCGGTGAAGATATAATTTTGGACAATAGATGGGTCGTACCATATTCACCTGTACTCTCCAAAACGTTTCAGGCCCACATCAACGTGGAAGTGTGCAGTAGTGTATCATCCATTAAATATATATGCAAGTATATAAATAAGGGCAGTGACCAGGCAACGTTTGCGTTAAGGAATGAGAATGAAAAATAACTAGATTTCAATCAGGACGTTATATAAGCTCTTCAGAAGCCGTTTGGAGAATATTAAGCTTTCCCATTCATGAGCGATATCCCCCTGTACTGCATTTGGAGGTTCATCTAGAAGGAGGGCAAAGGATATACTTCAATTGCGAAAAAGTGACAGATCGAGTAGAAAACCCGAGGCAAACCACTTTACTGGCATACTTTCGGCTTTGCGAAAGAGACAGGTTTGCGAGGATATTAATGTATGAGGAGGTTCCCTCTTATTACAGGTATGATAAGCAAAGAGGTGTTTTTAACCGCAGGAAACGGGGCAGATCTGTAGATGGGGAGCCCGGCATTTTTAAGGAACATGTCATTGGACGTGTATATATGGTATATGGTTCATCCGAACAATGCCGAGTGTTACTATCCCAATACGGCTTACCCGAACCATCTATAGACGGTGAACGCGTGAACAGGGAATACGCAAGCGAAATTTCGTATAATCCTACAGAACTTGCGGAGACTCTACGTAATGGCATTCAACGTTTAACGGATGAGCAAAGAGGACTATTCGAACGCGTTTGTTATAGTGTCGATAATGAAGTAGGCGAGATTTTGTTTTTAGATTCCCCTGGTGGGACAGGAAAAACTTTCCTAACTAAAATTGTTTTGGTAAAGGTGCGAGCTCAAGGCAAAATAGCTCTGGCAGTGGCTTCATCTGGTATAGCTGAAACTTTATTACCTGGTGGTAAAATTGCCCATTCCATGTTCAAAATCCCCATACACTTAGATATCAATGAATATCCAATGTGCAACATAGCAAGAAATTGCGAAGAAGCCAGCGTTATTCGTGACTGTGTGTTGGTAATATGGGATGAATACACCATGGCGAACCGGACAGCCGTAGAAGCTGTGTACAGAACGCTGAGGGATATACGCCAAAATGACCAAGTTATGGATGGTGTTACTTTTCTCTTTTGTGGAGATTTTCGGCAGATACTACGGGTCATACCACGCGGTACAAAAGCAGATGAAATACGAGCGTGTTTGAAGAGCTCATATTTATGGTGTAACATTAAAAGAATGCATTTAACAGAAAATATGCGCGCTCGAATCGGAGGCAACATAAATGCGCAGAGTTTCTCCGAAACTTTGCTAAAGATTGGAAATGGTACATACCCCGAAGAAGAGGGCAAAATTACACTGCCCGATAATTTGTGCCGTATCGTACATTCTTTGCAAGAACAAATTTCTACTGTTTATAATGATATAGGAGTCTGTCATGATGACTTTTGGCTTTGCGAGAGGGCTATCTTGACGCCACGAAATGTCCAGGTTTTGAAAATCAATTCGTATATACTCAACGATATTCAGGGAGAGGAGGTCGAATACTTTTCAATCAACAGAGTTTTGGAGCAAGATGACTCAACAAATTTCCCTGTGGAGTTTTTAAATAGCCTTAGTGCACCTGGACTTCCATCCCATAAAATTATTTTGAAAATCGGCGCACCAATTATTCTGTTGCGTAACCTAAGCCCACCAAAATTGTGCAATGGAACGAGGCTCAAAGTTGTTTCTCTAAAACAAAATATAATTGAAGCAGAAATTTTGACAGGTAGTGGCAGAGGAGAGAGAGTCTTTATACCACGTATCCCCCTTATACCAAACAACTTTCCCTTTAGATTTAAACGTATTCAATTCCCAGTGAGCCTTTGCTATGCAATGACAATCAACAAAGCACAAGGCCAGACGATGAGTGTTGTGGGCGTTGATCTGACTGTGAGTTGCTTTTCTCATGGCCAGCTTTACGTGGCGCTCTCACGTGTTAGTGAAGCAGACAAATTAATCGTCTATGTTCCTAACACTTCCACATCAAACGTTGTTTATAAGGAAGCATTATAAAACAATTCTTTTTTTTTAAATAAGCATTAAAAATGTTAAATTTTGTATTACAAGTTAACTCTCCACACATACACATACATTCACACTGAAGAGCTTGGAATAATTTTGTTTTATGTGTGCTAAGTATGTAAGCATTCACTTTTATAACAATCATAATGCTATATATGTCTATGTATGCGCATAAGTTATTCTATAACAGTTTTATATAATTCGCCTTAATGTATGCAACAATTAAAAATTAGAAAGTCGTAAAAGCTATCAAAATGAATTCTTTTAAAATTATTCACTCAACAAAAAAGTATTATTTTTTCCAACCTAATTTGTAAAAACTAACAATTTTAAAATTGTGTACGTAGTTTTTTTGTCAAACTCGACGATTTTGCAAGCGAAATAAACACGTATGTACCCATATATAAAAAAGCTTTATTTTATTCTCTGGTATATCAACAGGATCTGTAAGTATTTTCTGTTTTATATTTTGAATGTGCATGTATATCCATATATGTATGTAAGTTACGGCTTATAACTTTTAACCGATTAAAGCAATATTTACTGATTTTATTGCATGCTTTAGCGGTAAGCTTAGACAAAAGAACTGAAAATAAGATATGGTAATAGAAATGTTGGGGAAGAGTGAAGAAAATACCGAAAAAGGTTGAGCGCGAAATAAGAAGAACGGGATCGCCAGAAAAAGGCACAGAGTAAAGTAAGTGGGATGGAACAAGCAATAAAAGGGGAGGAGGGATAATGTGGGAAAATAAATATTGTTTTATATAAACGGAGCCTACACATGGTTTCGTGATTTAGGTTAGCAGAAATGTTTTAAAATTTGTTAAGTTAAAGACCCAAGATATCGATATATAAAAAAAATAAGGGCCACTTTAATATAAATATGCATCCCGAACAACGTCGGGTACCCTGCTAGTTTACAATAATCTTGCAGACTAGATTATCAAAAATGTTTTATATATAAGCAGAAGGTGTTAAAAAATTTACATAATATAGAGAACTAGCAGACTCGGCAGAAGTTGTTCTGCCCTAAATTTGGTCTATCCTCTGTGGAACTAAGAAGTTAATTCGTTGTAAAAGAGTCGGAGCGTCTACTATGCCTTGAATGATGTCAAACACAAAGCTAAGCGAAAGCAAGATTATTCTGTTATCCAACGTCTGCAGGTTAATAAGGAGACATCTAGCATTATAAGACGGAATAGGCTCTTCAAAGTTTAATCTCCGCAGAGCAAAGTTTATGAAGCTCTTTTGTACCCGTTCTAGCCTCTTTATATGGCAATCGTAAAATGGTCTCCATATAAACACAGCGTATTCTAACGTGGAACGAACCATCGAGGTGTAAATTAATAATTCCCAAATAAATGAAATGAAATGAAATAATGCTGCAAATTGAGAAAGAATATAATTCCTTCTTTTTATTGTACTTTTTAAAGAATCTAAAATATATTCCAGACGTTTTTACACATCATTTGATCCTGAAGAATTTTGTATACCAAACGTATGTATTTGTCCTGGTCAAGTATTACGTATATGATCATACCACAAAATAGATAAACACATGTTCAATACATTGCTTACCAGAAGTGCTCAGAAATTTCTTCATATTTCTCCTCTCCCTGGAAGCCACCAAATCAATAAAGCTAAATTTATAAAAACAAAAACTACAGATATTATTTCCTCAAGCGTCCGTAAAGTAGATAGTGATGAAAATTTCGATGCCTAAAGAATCAAACGATTTTTTTAAAAACCAGATTCTACATTTCTAAAAAAAATATCGATTAAATCGATTAAGAATCGAATCGAAATCCAACTCTACAACCAACCGTTATCCAATCAAAGTTAATATACTCTGGGTGCAAAGCACACTGAGTATAAAAATAAATTAAATAAATGTATTAGAATTCTTTTTATAAATTCAAATTTTTATCAACATATTAAATTTTACTCAGAATTAAAAAAAAAAAATTAAATTACCAATACTTTTTTCCTTAAAACTTTGAGACCATTATTATGCCAACAATTGGGCCATCTAATGTTTTGAAATTTATGATATCATATATTTCTCACACAGATCCTATAAGATATGATTCAAACCTTTCTGAAAAACATATATGTTTCCATTTTTTCCAACAATTTCTACATTATTATCTTTAATTATAAAATTGACTACTATAAATATATATGAATTTACATCTTCATTCATTATACTTTTCATGAAAATGAAATGGTATATTAATTTCGTCACGAAACCGAAAATTGCAAGTCCTTAAAGGAAAATAGATAGACCCACCATTAAGTATACCGAAATAATCAGGTTGAAGAGCTGAGTTGATTTAGCCATGTCCGTCTGTCCGTCTGTCCGTCTGTCTGTTTGTATGCAAACTAGTCCCTCAATTTTTGAGATATCTTGATAAAATTTGGTGAGCGGGTGTATTTGGGTGTCCGATTAGACATTTGTCGGAACCGACCGGATCGGACCACTATAGCATAAATCCTCCATACAACCGATTTTTCAGAAAAAGAGGATTTTTGTAATATCTTACCCAATTTAACAGATTGAAGCTTCAAACTTCACCGTATACTTTCGTATATTGCACGTATTGTTGCCTGAAAAAATTGATGAGATCGGTGGTATATATAGTATATATCCCCCACAACCGATTGTTCAGATAAGGAACTTTTCGTAATTACTGCCCTATTTTAAGATCTAGAGGCTTCAAATTTCAACGAATGCTTACGTATATAGCATATATTGTTGTCTGAAAAAATCATAGAGATCGGTTGTATATATAGTATATATCTCATACAACCGATTGTTCAGATAAGAAACTTTTCGCAATTTCTACCCCATTTTAACAGCTATAAGCTTCAAATTTCACCGATTGCTTACGCACATATATAGCATATATTGTTGTCTACAAAAATCATAGAGATCGGTTGTATATATAGTATATATCTCACACAAATGATTGTTCAGATAAGAAACTTTTCGCAATTTCTACCCCATTTTAACAGCTATAAGCTTCAAATTTCACCGATTGCTTACGTATATAGCATATATTGTTGTCTGAAAAAATCATAGAGATTGGTTGTATATATAGTATATATCTCATACAACCGATTGTTCAGATAAGAAACTTTACGCAATTTCTACCCCATTTTAACAGCTATAAGCTTCAAATTTCACCGATTGCTTACATATATAGCATATATTGTTGTCTGAAAAAATCATAGAGATCGGTTGTATATATAGTATATATCTCATACAACCGATTGTTCAGATAAGAAACTTTGCGCAATTTCTGCCCCGTTTTAACAGCTGCAAGCTTCACATTTCACAAAATGCTTACGTATATAGCATATATTGTTGTCTGAAAAAATCGAAGAAATCGGTGGTATATATATTATATACTTCATATAAACTGTCATTTTTGCCCCTTTTTTACGGCTAGAAGCTTCAAAATTCATCAAATTTCATCAAGTAGTTACGTTTACGTCATATATTTTTGAAAGACGTGATTCGTACTCATAGTTTTTACATGCAGACCACAAAAAACGTGAAGCTTTGCATCCTCACACAGATTACCTACCTATTTTTATACCTTTCATGAAAATGAAATGGTATATTAATTTCGTCACGAAACCGAAAATTGTAAGTCCTTAAAGGAAAATAGATAGACCCACCATTAAGTATACCGAAATAATGAGATTGAAGAGCTGAGTTGATTTAGACATGTCCGTCTGTCCGTCTGTCTGTTTGTATGCAAACTAGTCCCTCAATTTTTGAGATATCTTGATAAAATTTGGTGAGCGGGTGTATTTGGGTGTCCGATTAGACATTTGTCGGAACCGACCGGATCGGACCACTATAGCATATATCCTCCATACAACCGATTTTTCAGAAAAAGAGGATTTTTGTAATATCTTACCCAATTTAACAGATTGAAGCTTCAAACTTCACCATATACTTTCGTATATTGCACGTATTGTTGCCTTAAAAAATTGATGAGATCGGTCGTATATATAGTATATATCCCCCACAACCGATTGTTCAGATAAAGAACTTTTCGTAATTACTGCCCTATTTTAAGAGCTAGAGGCTTCAAATTTCAACGAATGCTTACGTATATAGCATATATTGTTGTCTGAAAAAATCATAAAGATCGGTGGTATATATAGAATATATATGGTGGTATATATAGTATATATATATAGTATATATATGTATATATATATATTTTCGAAAATTTTAGCCCCATTTTAACAGCTAGAAGCTTCAAATTTCACCAAATACTTACGTATATAGCATATATTGTTGTCTGAAAAAATCATAGAGATCGGTTGTATATATAATATATATTTCATACAACCGATTGTTCAGATAAGAAACTTTTCGCAATTTCTACCCCATTTTAACAGCTATAAGCTTCAAATTTCACCGATTGCTTACGTACATATATAGCATATATTTTTGTCTGCAAAAATCATAGAGATCGGTTGTATATATAGTATATATCTCATACAACCGATTGTTCAGATAAGAAACTTTTCGCAATTTCTACCCCATTTTAACAGCTATAAGCTCCAAATTTCACCGATTGCTTACGTATATAGCATATATTGTTGTCTGAAAAAATCATAGAGATCGGTTGTATATATAGTATATATCTCATACAACCGATTGTTCAGATAAGAAACTTTACGCAATTTCTACCCCATTTTAAAAGCTATAAGCTTCAAATTTCACCGATTGGTTACGTATATAGCATATATTGTTGTCTGAAAAAATCATAGAGATCGGTTGTATATATAGTATATATCTCATACAACCGATTGTTCAGATAAGAAACTTTGCGCAATTTCTGCCCCGTTTTAACAGCTGCAAGCTTCAAATTTCACAAAATGCTTACGTATATAGCATATATTGTTGTCTGAAAAAAGCATAGAGATCGGTGGTATATATATTATATACTTCATATAAACTGTCATTTTTGTCCCTTTTTTACGGCTAGAAGCTTCAAATTTCATCAAATTTCATCAAATAGTTACGTTTACGTCATATATTTTTGAAAGACGTGATTCGTACTCATAGTTTTTACATGCAGACCGCAAAAAACGTGAAGCTTTGCATCCTCACACAGATTACCTACCTATTTTTATACCTTTCATGAAAATGAAATGGTATATTAATTTCGTCACGAAACCGAAAATTGTAAGTCCTTAAATGAAAAAAGATAGACCCACCATTAAGTATACCGAAATAATCAGGTTGAAGAGCTGAGTTGATTTAGCCATGTCCGTCTGTCCGTCTGTCTGTTTGTATGCAAACTAGTCCCTCAATTTTTGAGATATCTTGATAAAATTTGGTGAGCGGGTGTATTTGGGTGTCCGATTAGACATTTGTCGGAACCGACCGGATCGGGCCACTATAGCATATATCCTCCATACAACCAATTTTTCAGAAAAAGAGGATTTTTGTAATATCTTACCCAATTTAACAGATTGAAGCTTCAAACTTCACCATATACTTTCGTATATTGCACGTATTGTTGCCTGAAAAAATTGATGAGATCGGTCGTATATATAGTATATATCCCCCACAACCGATTGTTCATATAAGGAACTTTTCGTAATTACTGCCCTCTTTTAAGAGATAGAGGCTTCAAATTTCAACGAATGCTTACGTATATAGCATATATTGTTGTCTGGAAAAATCATAAAGATCGGTGGTATATATAGTATATATATGGTGGTATATATAGTATATATTGTAACGAATTTGCTGCAAATCCTCTTATTTGCCCTTTTGCTAGGTTCGTATCGCTAAACTGTTGAATGAATAACTCCAATATTGAATAATGGAAAAATGGCCTTTATTAAAATACTTCACAATAACACTCAAACTGTGCAAAGAATAGCTTAATAACCAAACTGATAGCTTAAATGAAACTGACTTTCAAAATAATACTGCTATTGCTCGCTAGATATCGTCTTAGTCGTAACTCCTTGACAACTCAAATCAAACTGAATTCCAGCGCCTCTACAATTGTTGCCTTTTATACTCTTTGATTTCAACCTTCGCATCTTCTAGGCTCTTCCAGAATCTACTAGTCCAGCAGCTCTCAAACTTCTCAGATATATGCATGTGTTTGCGCATTGACTCTCCGCTGCTCGTATTCGTACATGGTACATATGTGTAGACGCAATTATTTATTCGTTTATGTAGATACATAAAGATTGAATTATTGATGTAAATGTTTGTAGTTTACAGTCTCTCGCGCGCACATAGGCGTATAAGTAAATGCATCTGTGTGTGACATCTCTCTGGGCTGCCTTATATATGTGTATACTTGATTTGATTATTAACGTAAATACTGCTTGGCATGGCCTTAGCATCGCCTTAGTGATGGGATAATTTAGTGATGCTAATATCCGTGACACTGCCCTCCACCTAAGTCTGATCGTCCCGATCAGACAAATCTCTCGATCTAAACGTTGCCGCTAGCATCTCCAAATGTAACACTCTTCTAATCCGTGGTTTCCCAGTGGTTTGTATGCGGTAGATGGTATCACTGATCTTTTTTACAACTTTGTACGGGCCTTCCCAACTGCACCGAAATTTGGCTGGAACACCTTTCCGCCGGTGAGGGTTGTTTAACAGTACCAAATCTCCCGCCAAGAAACCTTCCGAATTAAAGTTCTTGTCATGCCAGTGTTTCATCTTACTACTCATTACCCTGGACCGTTCCTTCACACTCTGTTGTTTGGTCAATGAACCACTTCGTAGAGCTTGCGCTGGACGGATTTGCTTTGCATAATCGGTATCGTTCCCACATTTCACAACAGTAGTGCGTTCCGGCTTGAAACTACCCTCGCATTCTTTCTCGGAAATTCGTTGCTTCGTTTTCCTGCTTTTTTTAGGTTTTGTCAATGCCAGTGTTTCTCTCGCAGGTACTTTTGATTTTGATTTATTTGGCCCATTCGATCTATCAAGTTTTGCCTTTGACTTTCGTGGTCTTTGTCGAGTCTTTTCCACCAGTACCCGATTACTGCTGAACCCTTTTTCCAAACTAAAGTTAAGTGGTATGTCCTGGTTCTTATAGCGCATAATTTTTGTCCGCATATCGATCCTGACGTCATGGTCAACCAAGAAGTCCACTCCTAATATTACTTCATCAACGATCTCCGCCACAATGAATTAGTGTGGAACCATGACTTTCCCAATTAATACCTCACATACCACTTCGCCTTGGACTTGATTATATTCGCCTGTGACCGTACGCAACCTTCCTCAAGGTAATGACTTTACTCTCCTGTAGACCAAATCAGATCGAATCAAGGAATGAGATGCCCCCGTATCTACAGTCAGTACATGCTCTTTACGATCCACATTCCCTCTGACTGTAAGACTGCTTGATCTCCTTCCAATTTGCGACACAGATATCACAGGACATTCAATAGCCGGGGCAAGTTTTCGTTCTTTACATTCGACACGCTCTTGCTCATTTCCGCCAGCTTTGCGTTTACGGCCACCCACATTGTTGGAACTATTGGAATTGCTACTGCAATGACGTGCAATGTGACCTGGGTTACCGCACTTGAAACATTTCATAACTCCGGCATTTTTCTGTTGTGATCCCTTCAGAGCTTCCAAAATTGTATCTACCCACTCTGGCCTTTCTACTTCCACACGATGAGCTTTGTATGCTGGTTTACTCAATAATGACGCCGTTTCCTGAGTCAATGCATGGGATACCGTTTCAGAAAATGTTTGCTTTGGGTTCACGTATGTGGCTCGCTTCGTTTCGACGTGCCGTATGCCATTTATGAAGCTCTGAATCTTCACTCTTTCCGTGTATTCCACGGGTGCATCCGCATTTGCAAGATCAGCCAATCTTTCAATGTCAGAAGCAAACTCCTGCAAAGTCTCGTTAGCTTTTTGGTAGCGGTTTTGCAATTCTATTTGAAATATCTGTTTCCTGTGTTCGCTTCCGTATCGCCGTTCTACAGCAGCCATCAATGCGTCATAACTGTTCCGTTCGTACTCTGGAATAATCTGTAAGATTTCGGCAGCTGGTCCTTTCAATGCTACGAAGAGCGCGGCAACTTTATCTTCCACATTCCAGTTGTTCACTGCTGCGGTCTTCTCAAACTGTAGCTTAAAGACCTGGAAAGGAACAGAACCGTCAAAGGATGGTGTTTTTACCTTTGGATTACTCGCTGAAACTGCTGGACGATTTAATTGTAACTGCTCCATACGACCCTTCAAATCATCGACTTCTGCCTGAAATTGAGCGATTTTTGCATTCTGCGCTTCCAGCTTTGATGTTACCCTTGCTTCCTGTGCTTCTAACTGTGAAGACATTTGTGCCACCAGTAATGATAAGCGCTCTTCTTGTTCTTCCATCTTTGATGTTATGCGTGTCTCCTGCGATTCCATTTGGAATGCCATATATGTCTTCTGTTCTTCCAATTGCGTTTCCATCTTGGATGTAATCTGTGTTGACATTTCTGAAATACGTGTTTCTTGTGCTTCAATTTTCGATGTTACTGTCGACGTTTGTGCAGATATTGCAGCCAGTATCACGTTCAAGTCTGTGCTGGTAACCGTTTACGATGTTTCGTTTTTCTCTTCAATTTTTGTTGTCTCCTCGCCATCAAGATGAAAGACATGCTCTTCCACATCAATTCCTTCTGCTTCCATTGCCTCTCGTAGCCGTGCCTGAAGTTCAAGTTTAACGCCGCTGGTATTCAATCCACGGGTCTCCAACTCCTTCTTTAGTTGCTGGATCTTCAATTCACTGAACTTTGCCATGTCCTTGTTGTCCCTTGGAATTTATTCAACAATTCCTCTTTTGACACCAATTGTAACGAATTTGCTGCAAATCCTCTTATTTGCCATTTTGCTAGGTTCGTATCGCTAAACTGTTGAATAAATAACTCCAATATTGAATAATGGAAAAATGGCCTTTATTAAAATACTTCACAATAACACTCAAACTGTGCAACGAATAGCTTAATAACCAAACTGATAGCTTGAATGAAACTGACTTTCAAAATAATACTGCTATTGCTCGCTAGATATCGTCTTAGTCGTAACTGCTTGACAACTCAAATCAAACTGAATTCCAGCGCCTCTACAATTGTTGCCTTTTATACTCTTTGATTTCAACCTTCGCATCTTCTAGGCTCTTCCAGAATCTACTAGTCCAGCAGCTCTCAAACTTCTCAGATATATGCATGTGTTTGCGCATTGACTCTCCGCTGCTAGTATTCGTACATGGTACATATGTGTAGACGCAATTATTTATTCGTTTATGTAGATACATAAAGATTGAATTATTGATGTGAATGTTTGTAGTTTACAGTCTCTCGCGCGCACATAGGCGTATAAGTAAATGCATCTGTGTGTGACATCTCTCTGGGCTGCCTTATATATGTGTATACTTGATTTGATTATTAACGTAAATACTGCTTGGCATGGCCTTAGCATCGCCTTAGTGATGGGATAATTTAGTGATGCTAATATCCGTGACAATATATATAGTATATATATATATATATTTTCGCAAATTTTAGCCCCATTTTAACAGCTAGAAGCTTCAAATTTCACCGAATACTTACGTATATAGCATATATTGTTGTCTGAAAAAATCATAGAGATCGGTTGTATATATAGTATATATCTCATACAACCGATTGTTCAGATAAGAAACTTTTCGCAATTTCTACCCCATTTTAACAGCTATAAGCTTCAAATTTCACCGATTGCTTACGTACATATATAGCATATATTGTTGTCTGCAAAAATCATAGAGATCGGTTGTATATATAGTATATATCTCATACAACCGATTGTTCAGATAAGAAACTTTTCGCAATTTCTACCCCATTTTAACAGCTATAAGCTTCAAATTTCACCGATTGCTTACGTATATAGCATATATTGTTGTCTGAAAAAATCGTAGAGATCGGTTGAATATATAGTATATATCTCATACAACCGATTGTTCAGATAAGAAACTTTACGCAATTTCTACCCCATTTTAACAGCTATAAGCTTCAAATTTCACCGATTGCTTACGTATATAGCATATATTGTTGTCTGAAAAAATCATAGAGATCGGTTGTATATATAGTATATATCTCATACAACCGATAGTTCAGATAAGAAACTTTGCGCAATCTCTGCCCCGTTTTAACAGCTGCAAGCTTCAAATTTCACAAAATGCTTACGTATATAGCATATATTGTTGTCTGAAAAAATCATAGAGATCGGTGGTATATATATTATATACTTCATATAAACTGTCATTTTTGTCCCTTTTTTACGGCTAGAAGCTTCAAAATTCATCAAATTTCGTCAAATAGTTACGTTTACGTCATATATTTTTGAAAGACGTGATTCGTACTCATAGTTTTTACATGCAGACCACAAAAAACGTGAAGCTTTGCACCCTAACACAGATTACCTATCTATTTTTATACCTTTCATGAAAATGAAATGGTATATTAATTTCGTCACGAAACCGAAAATTGTAAGTCCTTAAAAGAAAATAGATAGACCCACCATTAAGTATACCGAAATAATCAGGTTGAGGAACTGAGTTGATTTAGTCATGTCCGTCTGTCCGTCTGTCTGTTTGTATGCAAACTAGTCCCTCAATTTTTGAGATATCTTGATAAAATTTGGTGACCGACCGGCCCCATTTTAACAGCTAGAAGCTTCAAATTTCACCGAATACTTTCGTATATAGCATATTTTGTTGTCTGAAAAAATCATAGAGATCGGTTGTATATATAGTATATATCTCATACAACCGATTGTTCAGATAATAAACTTATCGCAATTTCTACCCCATTTTAACTGCTATAAGCTTCAAATTTCACCGATTGCTTACGTACATATATAGCATATATTGTTGTCTGCAAAAATCATAGAGATCGGTTGTATATATAGTATATATCTCATACAACCGATTGTTCAGATAAGAAACTTTTCGCAATTTCTACCCATTTTAACAGCTATAAGCTTCAAATTTCACCGATTGCTTACGTATATAGCATATATTGTTGTCTGAAAAAATCATAGAGACCGGTTGTATATATAGTATATATCTCATACAACCGATTGTTCAGATGAGAAACTTTACGCAATTTCTACCCCATTTTAACAGCTATGAGCTTCAAATTTCACCGATTGCTTACGTATATAGCATATATTGTTGTCTGAAAAAATCACAGAGATCGGTTGTATATATAGTATATATCTCATACAACCGATTGTTCAGATAAGAAACTTTGCGCAATTTCTGCCCCGTTTTAACAGCTGCAAGCTTCAAATTTCACAAAATGCTTACGTATATAGCATATATTGTTGTCTGAAAAAATCATAGAGATCGGTGGTATATATATTATATACTTCATATAAACTGTCATTTTGCCCCTTCTTTACGGCTAGAAGCTTCAAAATTCATCAAATTTCATCAAATAGTTACGTTTACGTCATATATTTTTGAAAGACGTGATTCGTACTCATAGTTTTTACATGCAGACCACAAAAAACGTGAAGCTTTGCATCCTCACACAGATTACCTACCTATTTTTATACCTTTCATGAAATTGAAATGGTATATTAATTTCGCCACGAAACCGAAAATTGTAAGTCCTTAAAGGAAAATAGATAGACCCACCATTAAGTATACCGAAATAATCAGGTTCAAGAGCTGAGTTGATTTAGCCATGTCCGTCTGTCTGTTTGTATGCAAACTAGTCCCTCAATTTTTGAGATATCTTGATAAAATTTGGTGAGCGGGTGTATTTGGGTGTCCGATTAGACATTTGTCGGAACCGACCGATTTTTCAGAAAAAGAGGATTTTTGTAATATCTTACCTAATTTAACAGATTGAAGCTTCACACTTCACCATATACTTTCGTATATTGCACGTATTGTTGCCTGAAAAAATTGATGAGATCGGTCGTATATATAGTATATATCCCCCACAACCGATTGTTCAGATAAGGAACTTTTCGTAATTACTGCCCTATTTTAAGAGCTAGAGGCTTCAAATTTCAACGAATGCTTACGTATATAGCATATATTGTTGTCTGAAAAAATCATAAATATCGGTGGTATATATAGTATATGTATGGTGGTATATATAGTATATATATATATTAAATATATATATATAAATTTCACCGAATACTTACGTATATAGCATATATTGTTGTCTGAAAAAATCATAGAGATCGGTTGTATATATAGTATATATCTCATACAACCAATTGTTCAGATAAGAAACTTTTCGCAATTTCTACCCCATTTTAACAGCTATAAGCTTCAAATTTCACCGATTGCTTACGTACATATATAGCATATATTGTTGTCTGCAAAAATCATAGAGATCGGTTGTATATATAGTATATATCTCATACAACCGATTGTTCAGATAAGAAACTTTTCGCAATTTCTACCCCATTTTAACAGCTATAAGCTTCAAATTTCACCGATTGCTTACGTATATAGCATATATTGTTGTCTGAAAAAATCATAGAGATCGGTTGTATATATAGTATATATCTCATACAACCGATTGTTCAGATAAGAAACTTTACGCAAGTTCTACCCCATTTTAACAGCTATTAGCTTCAAATTTCACCGATTGCTTACGTATATAGCATATATTGTTGTCTGAAAAAATCATAGAGATCGGTTGTATATATAGTATATATCTCATACAACCGATTGTTCAGATAAGAAACTTTGCGCAATTTCTGCCCAGTTATAACAGCTGCAAGCTTCAAATTTCACAAAATGCCTACGTATATAGCATATATTGTTGTCTGAAAAAATCATAAAGATCGGTGGTATATATATTATATACTTCATATAAACTGTCATTTTTGCCCTAGAAGCTTCAAAATTCATCAAATTTCATCAAATAGTTACGTTTACGCCGGAGTTCTACTGGTGTCCCTTCTCTCTGCTCTTCTACTCCTACTGTATCCGCTGGGCATGCTTGAAAAACACTGGGTACGCTTGCGTTAATGCACGAGCTAGCTCGCCGGACTATGGGGTGGTTCTTGTGCCTTCGCTGCATGCCAACCGCACCACACAAAAAAAACTCGTACCTTTCCTTAACTAGGAGGCGATACTGTGGTTCCCCCCCTCTTTCTTCCTCGCATCCGATGCCGAGGAAAATCGCCACTGATGTTGTGTGGCAGGCATTCATCTTCCCTCCCTCTTTCTTCCTCGCATCCGACGCCGAGGAAAATCGCCACTGATGTTGTGTGGCAGGCATTCATCTTCCCTCCCTACCATGGTCGACCTTGGCCGTTGTTGCTGTCGACCCCAACGATTGTCCACTGGACCTTTTACGAATCTCTCATTCTGCCCCTCCTAAAGTCTGAGTCCGTCCGTCGATGTCGCCCCCCCGCCCAACACACAAGTCACGCTTTTTGATGATCAACAATTCATAGCATTATATTTACTACCATATCTTACATACTAAGTGTTTAAATTCTTGTTGGAATCAAGCGCTAAGCCTGTTCAAACGGCCGCGTATGCTAAATAGTAATGTATTATAAATCAATGAAATATCAAATGTATGAAAGACGCTAGCCTATATTAAAAGCTGCTAATGATTATATTGTATAAAATCCTGCGCTATCTCATCCACGCATGCCGAATTTTGGCTCTTCAATAAAACGCGGTGAGAACACACCTACGTATGCGAATCAATCAAAATACCAAACAAATTGTTGGGAGACGCCAAGCTCATCGTGGCCAACCGCTACATACACCCCCGCAATCCCTACAAGACGTCTTGTGCAGGCCCTTGGTTGCACTTTCTAGCGCGCTCGAATCACCCTACCACTCCCTTTGGTTCTGCAGCGTCTGTGCGCTTCGCACAACAAAAAAAAAATTAGTTTAATACTCGTGAGATAACGCCTTCACATGAATTAAATGAAAGCAACAAACCAGGAGAAACTAACACAAGAACTGTAGCACTATAAGTGTGCAAAAAAAAAAGATTTACATTTAACAAATCATAGAACAAGCATATTTGGTGGTCATTCTCCTCATTGGATCACTCTTCGATTCATCGCCGAATTCTTGTCACATCACTCTTAGATTATAAAAATGTATTCACGTTGCTGTGGAGCGCAGGTTCAGAGCACACCTGACCGCGTTCCTAACTATCAATTTGCTTAACTGCCGAGACGCGTGGCTTAAGCGCCAACGCAACACTTAAAACTTAAAAAAAACCTGTTTGACTGCTTCTTTGTTCACTGCTTCAGTTGATGCTTGTTATTTCGTTACATATTTTCGCTGCTGTTGTACACGTGCACATGGATGCAGTTCAGCGACGGCTCTTTCAACTGGCGCTGACCCCGTGTGCGCGCGCTCAGCAAACTGTCGTTTTCCTCGCCGCGTCCCACTTGCTGGTGATAAAATAATTTGCTCACTACCAGGGCGCGCAATCCAGCCGCCTGCGAGATGTACGCTCTAAATTGGGAGAATAAAATCAGAGTCCCTCTTTTGTTTCTGTTGGCTGCTCACTTACCCTAATTTTTGCGCTTGTACTGGGCGTTGCTCCAATCAATTGGCGGATATTTCTTGCGCGTCAGGCAACGAAGCGAAAAAACTCTAACTCTTACAATATAAGTAAGCTTTTGGATAAAAGCAATTATGGATAAACTGAGATATTAAATTTGAGACGTCAATCCGACCGCGCTGTTCATCCAGAAAGAAAGCGGAAGTTGTCCGTCGCGGCCTATGCATTTTCCCACAGCTGATATGACATACGTCACATGGATGGAAGCGTTTGGAAATGGAATAACAGAGTTACATTATTTTGGTACTTTATATTATGAAGTTATTAGGGTGACCGCAACAGGGCGAGCGCTGCAGCTGAGCTCACGAGGCAAAGCGCTCGAAAAGCAGGTCCACCAATACATCACGTACGTATGTCCTTCGCATGATAAATCCCAACGGAGCGCCCTGACGAGTCACCTAGCTCATAGAGGGAGTTTCCTTTCGCCGCCAGCACAATGGATCTGAGATATTTGGCTGAGAGCTTCGCATTGAACTTTTCGGCCGCGTTGCTTAGTTTGAAATTCTTTCGATACACGATTTGTCCCTCTCGATACTTTACTGGCCGAGATCTCGTGTTGTAAGTCCGTTATCCCTTACTGAATGCTTTCTCCAAGTTAAGGATGAGCTGGCTTCGTATCGAATTGAGGCGGTGATTCGTTGATAGGACCTCTAGATTTGGCTCCCTCAGAGCGTCCATGCGCCGTAGTATCTCATACGCGCTGCCGTGCTGCATCATTGTTTGCCCAAATACCGCTTTATATGGTTCCATCCCTATCGCTTCATGTGTTGCGCTTCGCAGCGCGAAAGCTGCGCACGACACGTGCTGATCCCATGCCTCCTGCCCCACTCCCTGCAAATATGTTCGAATCATAGCTAACAACAACCGGTTGACGCGTTCCGACGCATTGGCCTGAGGTGAGTAAGGAGCCGTCTTCACATGACTGACACCGTACCCTTGCAAAAACTTCTGAAACACTTCCGCGATGAACTGACGACCATTGTCCGAATGGACCGCCTCTGGAACGCCGAAAACGTGAAACACATCATTTTCCAGATACTTTATCACCTCTTGTGCAGTGGCATGGCGCATTGGCTTGAGGAAGACGAATTTGGATAGATGGTCGAGAACTACAAATACATAAGCATTTCCCGATTTAGAGCGCGGGTATGGGCCACAAAAATCTACGTACAGGCGTTGAAATACCCTTTCTGATCGGAAGCGACCTATCATAGGTGGCCTCGAGGTAACTTTCGGAGACTTAGAACACTTGCAGAGCTCGCAATCTCCCAGAAACTTCTTAGTGTCACCGAGCATTCCTGGCCAAGCGCCCGGAAAGGTCCTTCTGTCCCATCAACCACTTCAGACTCATATGGTCGGTGATGATGGTGAACGGGAGACCCTCCACATATGCCCGAAACTTTTTCACACTTACTACCGCGGCTAAGCACTCTAACTCCGTTATAGTGTAGTTTCGCTGGGCCGAGTTAAGCTTTTGGGACATATACGCGATGGGTCTCTCATTACCCTCGTCATCTTTCTGGAACAGGACACTCCCAATTCCTTGCGTTGAGGCATCGCATTGAATATAGAATGGTTTACTAAAGTCCGGGTTAACCAATACGTCTGCTGACGTTAACGCAACTTTCAAGACATTGAAGGCCTTCACCGCGGACTCGGACATGGCAAACGCTTTTCCTTTCCGCAAGCAGTCTGTCATGGGGGCCGCCATGGTGGCAAAGCTTGGTATAAATCTCCGATACCAACCACACATGCCGAGAAAACGACGCAACTGCTTACCCGTCGACGGGGTGGGAAAATCAAGTACTGCCCGTATTTTCCATGGATCTGTCTTTAATTCACCCTGACCGACAATATACCCGAGATACTTTAAGTCTCTCTGGCAAAACCTGGACTTCTCAAGATTTATAGTCAGACCCGCGCTGGCGAGGCATTCCGCCACTTCCGAGAGGTGCTCCAAATGCGATTCAAATTCCGGAGAACAAATGAGAAGATCGTCTATATAAATAAAGACATTCTCTCTCAAGCGAGACGGAATGATCTTGTCCATCAGGCGGCAAAGTCTCTGGCTTGCGTTGCACAGTCCAAACGGCATAACCTTGAACTGATACAACGGTCGGCCAGGGACCGTGACCGCCGTCTTTTCTCTCGACGAACTCTCCAAGGGGATCTGCCAGAAGGCGTCTTTAAGGTATATCCCGGATATAAAGTAGGTTTCCCTAAGACGGGACAGAATGCCCTCGACGTGCTGCGTTGGATACGCGTCCTTTTTGGTAAGCTCATTGAGCTTCCTCATGTCCACACATAGACGCTTCTTCCCTGGCTTCTCGACGAGGACAATAGGGGAACTCCACGAGCTATTACTTTCTTCGATGACATCTAGCCTTAACATCCTATCAATTTCCTCGTAAGCAAATTGCTGTTTTACTGGTGACATTGGGTAAAACCGTTGCTTTACAGGGACAGTGTCATCAAAGGTTTCGATTACATGTTCCATAACATGTGTTCGTCCCAAGCCCAGTTCGGTGAAAGACGGGAATCGCCTCTTCACTCGCTCTAGCCTACATTGTTCCTCCTCGGAAAGGCTGAGCTGATTCTCGTCCCCGATCTTCAGTTCTGAAACTACTGCGGGAGCGACCCCGAATGTGTCCCAGAAGTCGATTCCGAGATACAGCTCCTGCTGCAGACTCGGGGCCAGATAGAGAGTCATAATCTCCGTTCTCCCTCTCCAAGTCACCTTGACTTCAACTTTACCAGTAATGGGTTGAGATCTCCCGTCTGCCGTTTTCAGTCGCTGGTCTAATCTTTTAACCTTTTCCTTAAACCTCTCGCTCCACGTAGTTGCGCCAGACCCAAAGCAACTTATTGACGCACCACTGTCCAGCAGACCATTCACCTGTTTTCCCTCTATTTCTACGTTTACATAAGGCCGTCTGTCCTCTGCATCTCGGATGACAGTCTCCTCAATGGCCCTCCGCTCCCTTTTGCTGCTTTTTGTACTTTTACGAATGCGAAGGATTTTTCGCCAGTTTCTCTTCGGCAATCCTTCCTCCTGTTCATCAAATACGTCTTCGTCTTGTCCAAATATTCTCCGCCTAACAATCTTATACCGCTCCTGTCTTTCCTGGAGCGACATGTGGGCCGGCGACCTCCAATCTGTTTGGGATCGGCGGTCACCTGTTCTTGATGCTTCTAGCTTAATTTTTCCGGGGCTAAACTCTGCTGGCAAGGCTCCCCGGTTTTCCCGCCAATCTTTCTGTTTTCCTGACAACCCTCGCACAACACGTACTGCACGTTCGGAATGCCGCACTTGTAGCACAACATCCTATGCAGTTTCCCATCGCATGAATTTGCATGCGACCCGTTCGTGTTAAGAGTTGGTGTGACTTTCCCAAGATCTTTCCCAGTAAAGTCCCCCTACGCTGACCCTGAACAGCTTCTACGGCTTCTGTCGTTTCCTCACTCGGCTCATCATCCAGTTCCTCGACAGCTCTCCTTCGGAAAAGCTTCGGCTCAAACTCGGTAAGATGTTTCTCTGCTCGGCGGCATTCTTTACGTAAGTCTTCCAGCGACTCGATTCTGCACCCAAAAATTAGATTTTTGATTCTTGGCTTCAAGTTCCTCCTTATGAGGTTGACTAGACTTTGCTCTGGCATCCTTGTCTTCAAGGTCAGCTCCAATCCTCTAATGGCGGCATAGAACTCCTCAAATCTCTCGCTATAATCTTGCTTCCGTTCATTCATCGCCTGCCGAATCTCCTCATCATATTCAGCCTTCCGAAACTGTCCCATCATGGCTGCTTGAAATGAATCAAAATCCACTGTTTTATCCCCGGCATGTTCTTCGGTATATAACCAATACCAGTCCTGTGCCTGTCCGTCCAATAGCAAATGAAAGTTTGCGAAGAGATCTTGGGGAGAGATGTCGTGTTTTCCCCGCAGAGTCTGAACTCTAAAGAGGAACCGTTCAATCGGTATAGCTTTGGGCCCCCCATCAAACTTAATATTCCAGTCGCGTATGGCTTTGGTAGTGCCCCTCTCAAAACGCTGACTTCTTCTGCCCTTTTGATCCTTCGATGACGGTGTCATCCCATGATAAACGTCTGCTCTCCCTCTGCGTTGAGGCGAGCTGTTGTCCTCATCCGTTGCGAAATTGTCACCAGCCTCTGTTTCCCCTTGCCAGCCACCCCGATTCGCTTCGGAGCTACCCTGTATACCCAACTTTTCCAAATTCGACAGTCTATTTGCCAGACCGTTCATGTCCTTCCTCAGAGTCTGGACCACTTCCTTCACCGCGTCTGATGTCGACCGACTGACATCCATCTGGTACTGAAAGAACATGAGCTGAAACTTCTGAAGCAGCTCATCTCCCCCAATCCCCGAAGCCACGTCCCGTGTATTTTGTGGAATGTTAGAATTGTCCACTTCTCGCTCCGAAGAACCTGTTTCCCCGTCGAGCGGTTGAGCTGGCGGAACCTGATCTTCAGCATTCCCCTCCTTCTCCGTATTACTACGGGGGCCTGCTTTCTTTTTGTTTGGATTAGTCATCTTTTGCTTTATGTACACAACATGAAGGTACCACGTTATGCAAGAATTTAAGTATGTATTTACGTTTGTATGTTATAATTTATATATGTGCGTAATCAGCGTGACCTATGGTGATTAGATGCGACCTCTGTCCTTTTCCGTTCTGCGTCAGTCAAGAGTCATAATGTCCCATGTAATTTAATTCCTAACCTACAGCTGCAGACACTTGTGACTAGACTTCTGAATGTCCAATCATGATATCTGTACAGCCCCATTTGCCCACACCCATCGGTACATTTACCGGCACCAATCGTGGCCATGTAAGCTACCAGACCGGCGGGCTTAGGTGGGGACTTTCCTCGACACTATTGCCTAGCTCTGACTTAGCCAAGACAAGCTATCTGAAGAAAATTTACCCACCTTTCCTTTTTGATCCTGGAATTCGACACAATCTCATGGCCCGCTCTTGTCCATGCGAGATATCAGAATTCCTCAAAAAAATTATTTAAAAAAAAAAACCAAACATTCACAGTATCGCTTCCCATACGTCCATTAATTCAATTCATGTGCAGAGCACCACTGCCTAGTGGGCCTCACACGTTGGGCGCCATTTTGTTACGTACGGGCTGTCGGATAACGCCGGAGTTCTACTGGTGTCCCTTCTCTCTGCTCTTCTACTCCTACTGTATCCGCTGGGCATGCTCGAAAAACACTGGGTACGCTTGCGTTAATGCACGAGCTAGCTCGCCGGACTATGGGGTGGTTCTTGTGCCTTTGCTGCATGCCAACCGCACCATACAAAAAAAACTCGTACCCTTCCTTAACTAGGAGGCGATACTGTGGTTCCCCCCTCTTTCTTCCTCGCATCCGATGCCGAGGAAAATCGCCACTGATGTTGTGTGGCAGGCATTCATCTTCCCTCCCTCTTTCTTCCTCGCATCCGACGCCGAGGAAAATCGCCACTGATGTTGTGTGGCAGGCATTCATCTTCCCTCCCTACCATGGTCGACCTTGACCGTTGTTGCTGTCGACCACAACGATTGTCCACTGGACCTTTTACGAATCTCTCATTCTGCCCCTCCTAAAGTCTGAGTCCGTCCGTCGATGTCGCCCCCCCCCGCCCAACACACAAGTCACGCTTTTGGATGATCAACAATTCATAGCATTATATTTACTACCATATCTTACATACTAAGTGTTTAAATTCTTGTTGGAATCAAGCGCTAAGCCTGTTCAAACGGCCGCGTATGCTAAATAGTAATGTATTATAAATCAATGAAATATCAAATGTATGAAAGACGCTAGCCTATATTAAAAGCTGCTAATGATTATATTGTATAAAATCCTGCGCTATCTCATCCACGCATGCCGAATTTTGGCTCTTCAATAAAACGCGGTGAGAACACACCTACGTATGCGAATCAATCAAAATACCAAACAAATTGTTGGGAGACGCCAGGCTCATCGTGGCCAACCGCTACATACACCCCCGCAAACCCTACAAGACGTCTTGTGCAGGCCCTTGGTTGCACTTTCTAGCGCGCTCTAATCACCCTACCACTCCCTTTGGTTCTGCCAGCGTCTGTGCGCTTCGCTCAACAAAAAAAAAATTAGTTTAATACTCGTGAGATAACGCCTTCACATGAATTAAATGAAAGCAACAAACCAGGAGAAACTAACACAAGAACTGTAGCACTATAAGTGTGCAAAAAAAAAAGATTTACATTTAACAAATCATAGAACAAGCATATTTGGTGGTCATTCTCCTCATTGGATCACTCTTCGATTCATCGCCGAATTCCTGTCACATCACTCTTAGATTATAAAAATGTCTTCACGTTGCTGTGGAGCGCAGGTTCAGAGCACACCTGACCGCGTTCCTAACTATCAATTTGCTTAACTGCCGAGACGCGTGGCTTAAGCGCCAACGCAACACTTAAAACTTAAAAAAAACCTGTTTGACTGCTTCTTTGTTCACTGCTTCAGTTGATGCTTGTTATTTCGTTACATATTTTCGCTGCTGTTGTACACGTGCACATGGATGCAGTTCAGCGACGGCTCTTTCAACTGGCGCTGACCCCGTGTGCGCGCGCTCAGCAAACTGTCGTTTTCCTCGCCGCGTCCCACTTGCTGGTGATAAAATAATTTGCTCACTACCAGGGCGCGCAATCCAGCCGCCTGCGAGATGTACGCTCTAAATTGGGAGAATAAAATCAGAGTCCCTCTTTTGTTTCTGTTGGCTGCTCACTTACCCTAATTTTTGCGCTGGTACTGGGCGTTGCTCCAATCAATTGGCGGATATTTCTTGCGCGTCAGGCAACGAAGCGAAAAAAACTCTAACTCTTACAATATAAGTAAGCTTTTGGATAAAAGCAATTATGGATAAACTGAGATATTAAATTTGAGACGTCAATCCGACCGCGCTGTTCATCCAGAAAGAAAGCGGAAGTTGTCCGTCGCGGCCTATGCATTTTCCCACAGCTGATATGACATACGTCACATGGATGGAAGCGTTTGGAAATGGAATAACAGAGTTACATTATTTTGGTACTTTATCTTAAAAATCGTTTAGATATGTTCAAATTTCACCAAATGCTTACGTGTATAGCATATATTGTTGTCTGAAAAAATCATTGAGATCGGTGGTATATATAGTATATATCTCATACAACCGATTGTTCATATAAGAAACTGTGCGCAATTTCTGCCGCTTTTTAACAGCTAGACGCTTCAAATTTCACCATATGCTTACGTATATAGCATATATTGTTGTCTGAAAAAATCATAGAGATCGGTGGTATATATATTATATACCCCATATAAACTCAAATTTTTGCCCCCTTTTTACGGCTAGAAGCTTCAAAATTCATCAAATTTCATCAAATAGTTACGCTTACGTCATATATTGTTGAAATACGTGATTCGTAGTCATAGTTTTTACACGCAGACCACAAAAAACCTGAAACTTTGGATCCTCACACAAAGTACCTACCTATTTTTTATTTTATATTTATCTTAAAAATCGTTAAGGTATGTAGATCTGTTCACTATATATTTCTTATCTTATACATCCGATTATTCGGAGATTACGAGCGGGATAAGATTATTGTTCAGCCCCATTCATGAAAGGTATGAAGTCTTCGGCACAGCCGAAGACAGTCCCGTTCTTACTTGTTTTTAAAGTAACTGCGTGACCAATTTTAAATCTAACGCCTCGAAAACAATTTCGTTTATTTTCTTGTACAAACTGAGGTCCAAATTTGTTGATGATAAATGTTCTTTAATTTCCAAGCTAATTTCTTCAGTCTTTGTGAAACTCTATCCTGGCTGAAAAAAAAATTATTGCTAAAACACAGTGAGAGAATCTTAACGAAGATTTGATTGCTAATGTCAACGGTACGTTCGTTCTGGAGATAATGCTTTGCGCATATTGCTTGTGCAACTGATGTTGAGCTTCGGAACGAAATGTCCATAAAAATTTTAGTGGACCCAATTTCTTTATTATAGTAGGATAATGTACGAGGTTGTGGAATTTTGGTTTTAAATTCTCTTTAAATAATTTTTGGTAAGTACTATTATGTTCTTCAATTAAAACTTGGAGATGGTTTAAATTATATCAGTATAATTGGATAGCAAGAGTAGATCAATGATTTCAACACACAAAATAAGGAATTTGTTTGCCTAATCATCTGGATCTATTAGGTCTCCTATCATGAGCAATATTAAGTGAGAAAATTTGTTCATTTATCTAGCGTTCATTTTAAATGAAGTGTTCTGTGAATGGTGTTTTTATATAGGTGGACCTATATTGCCAATTTCTGTGTCCCCATACTAAAATATTTGCTTCCTATAATTAAAAGTCTCTAAACAAAAAACTGTTTTTTCGTATATGAATTAATACAACATCTTGGAAAAGTTGTATTTGCAAACACCCAGGAATAAACCATGCATTAAATCACATGCAATGTTACTCGTATCAGTTACATGAAAGATTGGAAGTGAATTGAATATCGAAATATTTTTAATGCCAGTAACAACTGGATTGTTAGTTAAAACATCGCTGCTATAACTATGTTTGTTTCGGAATGGACTTCGGACTTCAATACAATCTGTATCAATCTATATACCTATATATATAGTATACAATCTATATATTTGTTTTTGTGAAGTTCTTTTTTCATAGCAAATAAGAAGTTTTTAAAACTCTGGCTCAGTTTTATATATTTATGTTTGTATATTTAATGGTGTGTTCAATTTTTACTAAATATTTCAGAATTCATTAGCTTAACACCGGAGAAAGGTGCTATCCGACAGTACGAGTTGGAGCATAAGAAGATATATTTGGTCTCTCCATAGGACATGCTCTAGCAAAAAAGATCACTCCAACTCATATAAAGAGAGAAAACTGGATACTCCTTTGCAATTCATCCCGGATTCATTCTAGTCTAATATCGTTTTTTGCAGGGTACGTAGCTTCGCCTAGTCAAAGGAAATGTAGTATACCTAAACAAGTTATTATTAAAAAAAAAAAAAAAGGATGCAAGAAATGCGTTCAGGATGATCTCTAGGACAGATAAGAAAGCATTCTGAGCTTGAATCGAAATCCTCCATGTGGTCTTTTTTAAGAAATTTTAATCTTTCTAAAGAACTGCTAATGTCCCTTCATGTGTATCTCTGATGTTATCAGAATGTTGATTGTACTTTGATTTGAACCTGGGCCCTTTGGTATGGTAGACAAATACACTACCTCAATACCATGCGACCGTCTTAGTATAATTGGAACATAACTCCAATGATTTAAATAATTATAATTATATTCAACTTTAACGATTAAATTAACTGTTACATTAACGACATTAATAATAACGATCTCTTTATACCTATTACCCCAAAAGTTCAAGATGTTGGGATAATAAATATAATATTAAACCAAATCTTCCAAACTAAACAGGTTGTGAATACAATAATATTTAAATTAAAAATATTTACGGTTATCACAGCCCCCTTTCCATATTAAAAATGGTTAAATTCCCAAAATAACCAATTCAAGATTTTGAGCATCCCCTTATATGTCAACAGTTTCTTATTGACAATTAGAAACAATTAACGTATTTTCCAGCTTTCTTTTTAGTTTTTAAGCACATTTATATTTTTAATACTTTTTTACTCAACAATTCAATGTGTGTTTTTATGTTTATGTGAGTTTTTAAGTTTTTTTCTCAATTACGTATGGAATTGGAATAATCCGAAGATTGGCAAATTTGTTCTAAAGTGGTAATTAGGTTAAGTTGAACTGGCCGGTCAATAAAGACCTCACATAGACTGAGTTTATTTATTTTATTTATTTATTTATTACAGCTTAATTAATCCTAGCTTATATCTATTTAAGAGACTAACATATAATTCTAACCTAGTTATATCTATGAACTACCGTATAGTGCTGAACTGTGGCAGACCTCCGAATCATGACAACATTATTTTGATGCCAGTTATCCCTGGCAGTGTTGCCAGGAAAAAAATTTCTTTGGGGATAGAATCTAGAAAAAAAAGAGCTATAAGGAGGAGCTAAATTTCTTCAAGAAAATCCAAACCCCGTTGCAAAAAGAGCTAAAAGTATATGTATATTTTTAAATGTAAGTTTTCACATTTATTTCAAATCAAACTTTAACAAGGTTATAAAAAAGGTACAGTAAACTGACAGAAAAATAATAAGATACATAAATAATACTGTTTTTGTAGTTCATTTTATATATTTTTAACAACAAAACTACGTTTTATTTTTTAACTTTTGTTTTGCCATTTGGTGGTAAGGTATCATGCGATATTTAAGTTTATGTTGGGACGAGATATATATGAATTTCGTTAGACTTCAAAATCTATGATATCGTCCTCAGTGGATGAATTATTATTATTGCTCCATTCATATATATTTTTTGTGTTCATTAATTTTAAGGATCGTTGTTTATTTCAAAGTCATGACAGCATTTATTCAGCCGTTTAAGACCACTTCTTATTGTCAGAAGCAAATTCGACATGAATTCTAATTTTAAAGAATATATACGAATTAAGAAAGAAGGTACCTAAATGTATAGACTAGAGAATTGATTGAAAGAAAGATAAGTAATATATGCAACGACTTCATAATTAAATTAATAAAGTAATTAAGGCAACGCTTGCCGCAGAATATAGAAACGCTTAACAAAATAGATTTATTTCCAGTTGAAAACACATTGAGAATTGTGAAACCTCAATTGTTTTCATATTTCACAAATGAAAAAGAAAAAACAAATATAGCAATATTTCGTCATCTCCAAAATTGGGAAAATGTGACTTCAGCTTTAAGTTTTTGGTTTGAGATTAAAGAGTTTCAGAACGCGCTAAATGAAAACTCTTTCCAAGAGCTGGTCGATTTTGTGCTTACATTTCTTCTGTTCCCAATAAGTAATGCTGAATTTGAAAGAACGTTTTCAAACATGAGCTTAATTAAAAGCAAACACAGAAAAAAAATGAATTTAGTTATGTTGAATTCGCTTTTGACAATAAGAAGTGGTCTTAAACGGCTGAATAAATGCTGTTATGACGGTTAAGCGCAAATTAAGTAAGTAAGTAAGACTTTGAAATAAACAACGATCTCTTAAAATTAATGAACACAAAAAATATATATGAATGGAACAATAATAATAATTCATCCAATGAGGACGAAATCATAGACATTGAAAAATATACATATACTTTTAGCTCCTTTTGCAACGGGGTTTGGATTTTCTTGAAGAAAATTAGCTCTTTATAGCCCTTTTTTTCTAGATTCTAGCCCCATAGAAATTTTTTTCGTGGCAACACTGGATATAGTATGTGCTTCGACGACTTTTATGCATGTTCGTAAAGCGCGAAGGTAACACCCGGACGGCGATGCACTGATATGATCGAGTGGTGCGTTGCAGTATGTGCATCGGTTACTTCTTTTGTATGCGCACGAGAGCTTGAAAGAGAAGGCGCTTCATATCAGAATACTTAGCAGTCATACATTTGTATTGATGCTATGGAAGCCTGTTTAAACAGTACTAAATTGACATTACATGATTTGATATCATTAGGTAGCTCGTTATAGCATTTTAATCCCTTATAATACAAGTTACATTTGTCTCTTCGGTTTTATAAGCAGGTAGGTAGAAGTTAATTTTGCTTCAGGAAAATTACCGTATATTATGTTCTTAATAAATTTCATAATAAAATAAAAAAGTTGCTGTCTAATGTGTTATGGACTCTATGGAAAGCGTCGCATGAAACGATTGAGAGTCATTCAGAAGGTCTTGTGAGAGATGTCCTACAGCTGCTGCGTATGCACTGGCTTGTTCCCCGAGCTGGTGTAGTATCGCGTGGAATTCACCTCACTTCAAACACGCTTAACATTACAAATATACGCTCATTGACCCAGATAACTACCATGAGTTCATTCGCATTTGCCAAGTTGCCCAATATATTGATACGTCATACCAACAGCTCAAGCGGGAATGACATTGACAATATGTAGGTCAATATAATAATTTGCTGTCAAACTATTCCTCACTATGGAGTCATGCACCTTTAGTATGTAAATATTAATGTAAGTATGTATATACGTATAGGTTAAGAACTTTTGTATAAATAATAATGAATTTCGTCAATAAAGAAGAATTAACAAATTGCTATCCAACGCTATTCATCAGCGTTCGTCAGCTAAATCATTTTTTCAAGGTTCCATTCGAGCTCAAGGCCAGAACAATAATTTTTTTCTAATGATAATTATTGTTATTTTTTAATTTTTCTAAATTTGAAAAATTGTATTTTGTTTTTGGAATAGTAAGTAGAAAAATTTTCAGACAACCTGCCATAGCGGCGCAGATAGATCCATTTCGAAGGGTGCTAAGCCTTCATCATCAGTACGCTTTAGGCATGCTGCGCTAACCATTTAGCTATACAGCGGTGGTTTGTTTGACTGGCAAATTTGCTACTTCTATTCCTTTTTTACCAACTATATTTATTCAGTGTTGCGCCATCTGATGCAAATCACTGATAATGCTGGATTTTTGTTTATTGTCAATTACTTTGTTTGACATTCCCAAGTGCTCATGGTTTATTAACAATTGTTTTTGTTTTTATCGGCCTATTGATAAATGATTCAAGGTTCGATTCGAGCTCAAGGCCAGAACAATAATTTTTTTCTAATGATAATTATTGTTATTTTTAATTTTTCTAAATTTGAAAAATTGTATTTTGTTTTTGGAATAGTAAGTAAAAAATGTTTCAGACAACTTGCCATAGCTGCGCAGATAGATCCATTTCGAAGGGTGCTAAGCCTTCATCATCAGTACGCTTTAGGCATGCTGCGCTATCCATTTAGCTATACAGCGGTGGTTTGCTTGACTGGCAAATTTGCTACTTCTATTCCTTTTTTACAAACTATATTTATTCAGTGTTGCGCCATCTGGTGCAAATCACTGATAATGCTGGATTTTTGTTTATTGTCAATTACTTTGTTTGACATTCCCAAGTGCTCATGGTTTATTAACAATTGTTTTTGTTTTTATCGGCATATTGATAAATGATTCAAGGTTCGATTCGAGCTCAAGGCCAGAACAATAATTTATTTCTAATGATAACTATTCTTATTTTTTAATTTTTCTAAATTTAAAAAATTGTATTTTGTTTTTGGAATAGTAAGTAGAAAATTCTTCAGACAACCTGCCATAGCTGCGCAGATAGCTCCATTTCGAAGGGTGCTAAGCCTTCATCATCAGTACGCTTTAGGCATGCTGCGCTAACCATTTAGCTATACAGCGGTGGTTTGTTTGACTGGCAAATTTGCTACTTCTATTCATTTTTTACCAACTATATTTATTCAGTGTTGCGCCATCTGGTGCAAATCACTGATAATGCTGGATTTTGGTTTATTGTCAATTACTTTGTTTGACATTCCCAAGTGCTCATGGTTTTTAACAATTGTTTTTGTTTTTATCGACCTATTGATAAATGATTCAAGGTTCGATTCGAGCTCAAGGCCAGAACAATATTTTTTTTCTAATGATAATTACTGTTATTTTTTAATTTTTCTAAATTTGAAAAATTGTATTTTGTTTTTGGAATAGTAAGTAGAAAATTTTTCAGAAAACTTGCCATAGCTGCGCAGATAGATCCATTTCGAAGGGTGCTAAGCCTTCATCATCAGTACGCTTAAGGCATGCTGCGCTAACCATTTAGCTATACAGCGGAGGTTTGTTTGACTGGCAAATTTGCTACTTCTATTCCTTTTTTACCAACTATATTTATTCAGTGTTGCGCCATCTGGTGCAAATCACTGATAATGCTGGATTTTTGTTTATTGTTTGACATTCCCAAGTGCTCATGGTTTTTAACAATTGTTTTTGTTTTTATCGGCCTATTGATAAATGATTCAAGGTTCGATTCGAGCTCAAGGCCAGAACAATATTTTTTTTCTAATGATAATTATTGTTATTTTTTAATTTTTCTAAATTTGAAAAATTGTATTTTGTTTTTGGAATAGTAAGTAGAAAATTTTTCAGACAACCTGCCATAGCTGCGCAGATAGATCCATTTCGAAGGGTGCTAAGCCTTCATCATCAGTACGCTTTAGGCATGCTGCGCTAACCATTTAGCTATACAGCGGTGGTTTGCTTGACTGGCAAATTTGCTACTTCTATTCCTTTTTTACCAACTATATTTATTCAGTGTTGCGCCATCTGGTGTAAATCGCTGATAATGCTGGATTTTTGTTTATTGTCAATTACTCTGTTTGACATTCCCAAGTGCTCATCGTTTATTAACAATTGTTTTTGTTTTTATCGGCCTATTGATAAATGATTCAAGGTTCGATTCGAGCTCAAGGCCAGAAGAATAATTTTTTTCTAATGATAATTATTGCTATTTTTTAATTTTTCTGAATTCGAAAAATTGTATTTTGTTTTTGGAATAGTAAGTAGCAAATTTTTCAGACAACCTGCCATAGCTGCGTAGATAGATCCATTTCGAAGGGTGCTAAGCCTTCATCATCAGTACGCTTTAGGCATGCTGCGCTAACCATTTAGCTATACAGCGGTGGTTTGTTCTACTGGCAAATTTGCTACTTCTATTCCTTTTTTACCAACTATATTTATTCAGTGTTGCGCCATCTGGTGCAAATCACTGATAATGCTGGATTTTTGTTTATTGTCAATTACTTTGTTTGACATTCCCAAGTGCTCATGGTTTATTAACAATTGTTTTTGTTTTTATCGGCCTATTGATAAATGATTCAAGGTTGGATTCGAGGTCAAGGCCAGAACAATAATTTTTTTCTAATGATAATTATTGTTATTTTTTTATTTTTCTAAATTTGAAAAATTGTATTTTGTTTTTGGAATAGTAAGTAGAAAATTTTTCAGACAACCTGCCATAGCTGCACAGATAGATCCATTTCGAGGAGTGCTAACTGTAGAGTTATCTACTTTATTTAAATATACTTTATTTTTGTATTTTAGTTTTTGATTTACTTTATTTTTGAATATTATTTCATAAAGAAAATTTTAATGTCACTGTTTTTATAAATTTTCAATGTTAATATTAATATTTTAAAATAAAAATAATTAAAATTTTAAAAACCACGCTTTAGGCATGCTGCGCTAACCATTTAGCTATACAGCGGTGGTTTGTTTGACTGGCAAATTTGCTACTTCTATTCCTTTTTTACCAACTATATTTATTCAGTGTTGCGCCATCTGGTGCAAATCAATTACTTTGTATGACATTCCCAAGTGCTCATGGTTTATTAACAATTGTTTTTGTTTTTATCGGCCTATTGATAAATGATTCAAGGTTCGATTCGAGCTCAAGGCCAGAACAATAATTTTTTTCTAATGGTAATTATTGTTATTTTTTAATTTTTCTAAATTTGAAAAATTGTATTTTGTTTTTGGAATAGTAAGTAGAAAAATTTTCAGACAACCTGCCATAGCTGCGCAGATAGATCCATTTCGAAGGGTGCTAAGCCTTAATCATCAGTACGCTTTAGGCATGCTGCGCTAACCATTTAGCTATACAGCGGTGGTTTGTTTGACTGGCAAATTTGCTACTTCTATTCCTTTTTTACCAACTATATTTATTCAGTGTTGCGCCATCTGGTGCAAATCACTGATAATGCTGGATTTTTGTTTATTGTCAATTACTTTGTTTGACATTCCCAAGTGCTCCTGGTTTATTAACAATTGTTTTTGTTTTTATCGGCCTATTGATAAATGATTCAAGGTTCGATTCGAGCTCAAGGCCAGAACAATAATTTTTTTCTAACGATAATTATTGTTATTTTTTAATTTTTCTTAATTTGAAAAATTTTATTTTGTTTTTGGAATAGTAAGTAGACAATTTTTCAGACAACCTGACACAGCTGCGCAGATAGATCCATTTCGAAGGCTGCTAAGCCTTCATAACCAGTACGCTTTAGGCATGCTGCGCTAACCATTTAGCTATACAGCGGTGGTTTGTTTGACTGGCAAATTTGCTGCTTCTATTCCTTTTTTACCAACTATATTTATTCAGTGTTGCGCCATCTGGTGCAAATCACTGATAATGCTGGATTTTTGTTCATTGTCAATTACTTTGTTTGACATTCCCAAGTGCTTATGGTTTATTAACAATTGTTTTTGTTTTTATCGGCCTATTGATAAATGATTCAAGGTTCGATTCGAGCTCAAGGCCAGAACAATAATTTTTTTATCATTATTATTGTTATGATAAATTTTTTCAATTAAGAAAAAATTTTTTCAATTAAGAAAAAATTTATCATAACAATAATAATGATAAAAAATTATTGTTAGGCCTTGAGCTCGATTCGAACCCGCGATCTTAAAATCAGTAGGCCGATATAACAACAAAAATTGTTAATACATCCCAGAGCACGGGGAAAAAAGTGTCAATAAAATATGACACTACGCCAGCATTGCCAACAAACAAGTCCAATTTTCACAGCCATTCTGCAACAGATGTCGCAGTGTTGTGAATATCAATTGGCACGAACCAGAATAGAAGTAGGATTAATGAAGACAAACAAAAAACCGCTGTGGTGGCTGAATGGTTATAGCAGCGGAGCCTAAACGTTGCCGATGAAGGAATTTAGCAGTTCCCGAAATGGATCTATACGACGAGCTTTGGCAGTTGTCTAAAATTTTTTCTTTCTTCTATTCTCATTTAAAAATTTTTTCAATTAAGAAAAAATTTATCATAACAATAATAATGATAAAAAATTATTGTTAGGCCTTGAGCTCGATTCGAACCCGCGATCTTAAAATCAGTAGGCCGATATAACAACAAAAATTGTTAATACATCCCAGAGCACGGGGAAAAAAGTGTCAATAAAATATGACACTATGGCAGCATTGCCAACAAACAAGTCCAATTTTCAAAGCCATTCTGCAACAGATGTCGCAGTGTTGTGAATATCAATTGGCACGAACCAGAATAGAAGTAGGATTAATGAAGACAAACAAAAAACCGCTGTGGTGGCTGAATGGTTATAGCAGCGGAGCCTAAACGTTGCCGATGAAGGAATTTAGCAGTTCCCGAAATGGATCTATACAACGAGCTTTATCAGTTGTCTAAAATTTTTTCTTTCTTCTATTCTAATTAAAAAATTTTTTCAATTAAGAAAAAATTTATCATAACAATAATAATGATAAAAAATTATTGTTAGGCCTTGAGCTCGATTCGAACCCGCGAACAATAATTATCATTAGAAAAAAATTATTGTTCTGGCCTTGAGCTCGAATCGAACCTTGAATCATTTATCAATAGGCCGATAAAAACAAAGCAATTGTTAATAAACCATGAGCACTTGGGAATGTCAAACAAAGTAATTGACAATAAACAAAAATCCATCATTATCAGTGATTTGCGCCAGATGGCGCAACACTGAATAAATATAGTTGGTAAAAAAGGAATAGAAGTAGCAAATTTGCCAGTCAAACAAACCATCGCTGTATAGCTAAATGGTTAGCGCAGCATGCCTAAAGCGTACTGATGATGAAGGCTTAGCACCCTTCGAAATGGATCTATCTGCGCAGCTATGGCAGGTTGTCTGAAAAATTTTCTACTTACTATTCCAAAAACAAAATACAATTTTTCAAATTTAGAAAAATTAAAAAATAACAATATTTATCATTAGAAAAAAATTATTGTTCTGGCCTTGAGCTCGAATCGAACCTTGAATCATTTATCAATAGGCCGATAAAAACAAAAACAATTGTTAATAAACCATAAGCACTTTGGAATGTCAAACAAAGTAATTGACAATAAACAAAAATCCAGCATTATCAGTGATTTGCACCAGATGGCGCAACACTGAATAAATATAGTTGGTAAAAAAGGAATAGAAGTAGCAAATTTGCCAGTCAAACAAACCACCGCTGTATAGCTAAATGGTTAGCGCAGCATGCCTAAAGCGTACTGATGATGAAGGCTTAGCACCCTTCGAAATGGATCTATATGCGCAGCTATGGCAGGTTGTCTGAAAAATTTTCTACTTACTATTCCAAAAACAAAATACAACTTTTCAAATTTAGAAAAATTAAAAAATAACAATAATTATCATTAGAAAAAAATTATTGTTCTGGCCTCGAGCTCGAATCGAACCTTGAATAATTTATCAATAGGCCGATAAAAACAAAAACAATTGTTAATAAACAATGAGCACTTGGGAATGTCAAACAAAGTAATTGACAATAAACAAAAATCCCGCATTATCAGTGATTTGCACCAGATGGCGCAACACTGAATAAATATAGTTGGTAAAAATGGAATAGAAGTAGCAAATTTGCCAGTCAAACAAACCACCGCTGTATAGATAAATGGTTAGCGCAGCATGCCTAAAGCGTACTGATGATGAAGGCTTAGCACCCTTCGAAATGGATCTATCTGCGCAGCTATGGCAGGTTGTCTGAAACATTTTTTACTTACTATTCCAAAAACAAAATACAACTTTTCAAATTTAGAAAAATTAAAAATTAACAATAATTATCATTAGAAAAAAATTACTGTTCTGGCCTTGAGTTCGAATCGAACCTTGAATCATTTATCAATAGGCCGATAAAAACAAAAACAATTGTTAATAAACCATGAGCACTTGGGAATGTCAAACAAAGTAATTGACAATAAACAAAAATCCAGCATTATCAGTGATTTGCACCAGATGGCGCAACACTGAATAAATATAGTTGGTAAAAAAGGAATAGAAGTAGCAAATTTGCCAGTCAAACAAACCACCGCTGTATAGCTAAATGGGTAGCACAGCATGCCTAAAGCATACTGATGATGAAGGCTTAGCACCCTTCGAAATGGATCTATCTGCGCAGCTATGGCAGGTTGTATGAAACATTTTCTACTTACTATTCCAAAAACAAAATTAAAAAATAACAATAATTATCATTAGAAAAAAATTATTGTTCTGGCCTTGAGCTCGAATCGAACCTTGAATCATTTATCAATAGGCCGATAAAAACAAAAACAATTGTTAATAAACCATAAGCACTTTGGAATGTCAAACAAAGTAATTGACAATAAACAAAAATCCAGCATTATCAGTGATTTGCACCAGATGGCGCAACACTGAATAAATATAGTTGGTAAAAAAGGAATAGAAGTAGCAAATTTGCTAGTCAAACAAACCACCGCTGTATAGCTAAATAGTTAGCGCAGCATGCCTAAAGCGTACTGATTATGAAGGCTTAGCACCCTTCGAAATGGATCTATCTGCGCAGCTATGGCAGGTTGTCTGAAAAATGTTCTACTTACTATTCCAAAAACAAAATAAAATTTTTCAAATAAAGAAAAATTAAAAAATAACAATAATTATCGTTAGAAAAAAATGACTGTTCTGGCCTTGAGCTCGAATCGAACCTTGAATCATTTATCAATAGGCCGCTAAAAACAAAAACAATTGTTAATATACCATGAGCACTTGGGAATATCAAACAAAGTAATTGACAATAAACAAAAATCCAGCATTATCAGTGATTTGCACCAGCTGGCGCAACACTGAATAAATATATTTGGTAAAAAAGGAATAAAAAAAAAAAAAATTTGCCAGTCAAACAAACCACCGCTGTATAGCTAAATGGTTAGCGCAGCATGCCTAAAGCGTACTTATGATGAAGGCTTAGCACCCTTCGAAATGGATCTATCTGCACAGCTATGGCAGGTTGTCTGAAAATTTTTCTACTTACTATTCCAAAAACAAAATACCATTTTTCAAATTTAGAAAAATTAAAAAATAACAACAATTACCATTAGAAAAAAATTATTGTTCTGGCCTTGAGCTCGAATCGAACCTTGAATCATTTATCAATAGGCCGATAAAAACAAAAACAATTGTTAATAAACCATGAGCACTTGGGAATGTGAAACAAAGTAATTGACAATAAACAAAAATTCAGCATTATCAGTGATTTGCACTAGATGGCGCAACACTGAATAAATATAGTTGGTAAAAAAGGAATAGAAGTAGCAAATTTGCCAGTCAAACAATCCATCGCTGTATAGCTAAATGGTTAGCGCAGCATGCCTAAAGCGTACTGATGATAAAGGCTTAGCACCCTTCGAAATGGATCTATCTGCGCAGCTATGGCAGGTTGTCTGAAACATTTTTTACTTACTATTCCAAAAACAAAATACAACTTTTCAAATTTAGAAAAATTAAAAAATAATAATAATTATCATTAGAAAAAAATTATTGTTCTGGCCTTGAGCTCGAATCGAACCTTGAATCATTTATAAATAGGCCGATAAAAACAAAGCAATTGTTAATAAAGCATGAGCACTTGGGAATGTCAAACAAAGTAATTGACAATAAACAAAAATCCAGCATTATCAGTGATTTGCGCCAGATGGCGCAACACTGAATAAATATAGTTGGTAAAAAAGGAATAGAAGTAGCAAATTTGCCAGTCAAACAAACCACCGCTGTATAGCTAAATGGTTAGCGCAGCATGCCTAAAGCGTACTGATGATGAAGGCTTAGCACCCTTCGAAATGGATCTATCTGCGCAGCTATGGCAGGTTGTCTGAAAAATTGTCTACTTACTATTCCAAAAACAAAATACAACTTTTCAAATTTAGAAAAATTAAAAAATAACAATAATTATCATCAGAAAAAAATTATTGTTCTGGCCTTGAGCTCGAATCGAACCTTGAATCATTTATCAATAGGCCGATAAAAACAAAAACAATTGTTAATAGACAATGAGCACTTGGGAATGTCAAACAAAGTAATTGAAAATAAACAAAAATCCCGCATTATCAGTGATTTGCACCAGATGGCGCAACACTGAATAAATATAGTTGGTAAAAATGGAATAGAAGTAGCAAATTTGCCAGTCAAACAAACCACCGCTGTATAGCTAAGTGGGTAGCAAAGCATGCCTAAAGCGTACTGATGATGAAGGCTTAGCACCCTGGAAATGGATCTATCTGCGCAGCTATGGCAGGTTGTCTGAAAAATTTTCTATTTACTATTCCAAAAGCAAAATACAATTTTTCAAATTTAGAAAAATTAAAAAATAACAATAATTATCATTAGAAAAAAATTATTGTTCTGGCCTTGAGCTCGAATCGAACCTTGAATCATTTATCAATAAGCCGATAAAAATAAAAACAATTGTTAATAAACCATGAGCACTTGGGAATATCAAACAAAGTAATTGACAATAAACAAAAATCCAGCATTATCAGTGATTTGCACCAGATGGCGCAACACTGAATAAATATAGTTGGTAAAAAAGGAATAAAAAAAAAAAATTTGCCAGTCAAACAAACCACCGCTGTATAGCTAAATGGTTAGCGCAGCATGCCTAAAGCGTACTGATGATGAAGGCTTAGCACCCTTCGAAATGGATCTATCTGCACAGCTATGGCAGGTTGTCTGAAAATTTTTCTACTTACTATTCCAAAAACAAAATACCATTTTTCAAATTTAGAAAAATTAAAAAATAACAATAATTACCATTAGAAAAAAATTATTGTTCTGGCCTTGAGCTCGAATCGAACCTTGAATCATTTATCAATAAGCCGATAAAAACAAAAACAATTGTTAATAAACCATGAGCACTTGGGAATGTGAAACAAAGTAATTGACAATAAACAAAAATCCAGCATTATCAGTGATTTGCACTAGATGGCGCAACACTGAATAAATATAGTTGGTAAAAAAGGAATAGAAGTAGCAAATTTGCCAGTCAAACAAACCATCGCTGTATAGCTAAATGGTTAGCGCAGCATGCCTAAAGCGTACTGACGATAAAGGCTTAGCACCCTTCGAAATGGATCTATCTGCGCAGCTATGGCAGGTTGTCTGAAACATTTTTTACTTACTATTCCAAAAACAAAATACAACTTTTCAAATTTAGAAAAATTAAAAAATAATAATAATTATCATTAGAAAAAAATTATTGTTCTGGCCTTGAGCTCGAATCGAACCTTGAATCATTTATAAATAGGCCGATAAAAACAAAGCAATTGTTAATAAAGCATGGGCACTTGGGAATGTCAAACAAAGTAATTGACAATAAACAAAAATCCAGGATTATCAGTGATTTGCGCCAGATGGCGCAACACTGAATAAATATAGTTGATAAAAAAGGAATAGAAGTAGCAAATTTGCCAGTCAAACAAACCACCGCTGTATAGCTAAATGGTTAGCGCAGCATGCCTAAAGCGTACTGATGATGAAGGCTTAGCACCCTTCGAAATGGATCTATATGCGCAGCTATGGCAGGTTGTCTGAAAAATTTTCTACTTACTATTCCAAAAACAAAATACAACTTTTCAAATTTAGAAAAATTAAAAAATAACAATAATTATCATTAGAAAAAAATTATTGTTCTGGCCTCGAGCTCGAATCGAACCTTGAATAATTTATCAATAGGCCGATAAAAACAAAAACAATTGTTAATAAACAATGAGCACTTGGGAATGTCAAACAAAGTAATTGACAATAAACAAAAAGCCCGCATTATCAGTGATTTGCACCAGATGGCGCAACACTGAATAAATATAGTTGGTAAAAATGGAATAGAAGTAGCAAATTTGCCAGTCAAACAAACCACCGCTGTATAGCTAAATGGGTAGCAAAGCATGCCTAAAGCGTACTGATGATGAAGGCTTAGCACCCTTCGAAATGGATCTATCTGCGCAGCTATGGCAGGCTGTCTGAAAAATTTTCTATTTACTATTCCAAAAACAAAATACAATTTTTCAAATTTAGAAAAATTAAAAAATAACAATAATTATCATTAGAAAAAAATTATTGTTCTGGCCTTGAGCTCGAATCGAACCTTGAATCATTTATCAATAGGCCGATAAAAACAAAAACAATTGTTAATAAACCATGAGCTCTTGGGAATGTCAAACAAAGTAATTGACAATAAACAAAAATCCAGCTTTATCAGTGATTTGCACCAGATGGCGCAACACTGAATAAATATAGTTGGTAAAAAAGGAATAGAAGTAGCAAATTTGCCAGTCAAACAAACCACCGCTGTATAGCTGAATGGTTAGCGCAGCATGCCTAAAGCGTACTGATGATGAAGGCTTAGCACCCTTCGAAATGGATCTATCTGCGCAGCTATGGCAGATTGTCTGATAAATTTTCTACTTACTATTACAAAAACAAAATACAATTTTTCAAACTTAGAAAAATTAAAAAATAACAATAATTATCATTAGAAAAAAATTATTGTTCTGGCCTTGAGCTCGAATCGAACCTTGAATCATTTATCAATAGGCCGATAAAAACAAAAACAATTGTTAATAAACCATACGCACTTGGGAATGTCAAACAAAGTAATTGACAATAAACATAAATCCAGCATTATCAGTGATTTGCACCAGATGGCGCAAAACTGAATAAATATAGTTGGTAAAAAAGGAATAGAAGTAGCAAATTTGCCAGTCAAACAAACCACCGCTGTATAGCTAAATGGTGAACGCAGCATGCCTAAAGCGTACTGATTATGAAGGCTTAGCACCCTTCGAAATGGATCTATCTGCGCAGCTATGGCAGGTTGTCTGAAAAATTTTCTACTTACTATTCCAAAAGCAAAATAAAATTTTTCAAATTAAGAAAAATTAAAAAATAACAATAATTATCGTTAGAAAAAAATTATTGTTCTGTCCTTGAGCTCGAATCGAACCTTGAATCATTTATCAATAGGCCGTTAAAAACAAAAACAATTGTTAATAAACCATGAGCACTTGGGAATGTCAAACAAAGTAATTGACAATAAACAAAAATCCAGCATTATCAGTGATTTGCACCAGATGGCGCAACACTGAATAAATACAGTTGGTAAAAAAGGAATAGAAGTAGCAAATTTGTCAGTCAAACAAACCACCGCTGTATAGCTAAATGGTTAGCGCAGCATGCCTAAAGCGTACTGATGATGAAGGCTTAGCACCCTTCGAAATGGATCTATCTGCGCAGCTATGGCAGGTTGTCTGAAACATTTTTTACTTACTATTCCAAAAACAAAATACAACTTTTCAAATTTAGAAAAATTAAAAAATAACAATAATTATCATTAGAATCGAACCTTGAATCGAACCTTGAATCATTTATCAATAGGCCGATAAAAACAAAAACAATTGTTAATAAACAATGAGCACTTGGGAATGTCAAACAAAGTAATTGACAATAAACAAAAATCCAGCATTATCAGTGATTTGCACCAGATGGCGCAACACTGAATAAATATAGTTGGTAAAAATGGAATAGAAGTAGCAAATTTGCCAGTCAAACAAACCACCGCTGTATAGCTAAATGGGTAGCACAGCATGCCTAAAGCGTACTGATGATGAAGGCTTAGCACCCTTCGAAATGGATCTATCTGCGCAGCTATGGCAGGTTGTCTGAAAAATTTTCTACTTACTATTCCAAAAACAAAATACAATTTTTCAAGTTTAGAAAAATTAAAAAATAACAATAATTACCATTAGAAAAAATTGTTGTTCTGGCCTTGAGCTCGAATCGAACCTTGAATCATTTATCAGTAGGCCGATAAAAACAAAAACAATTGTTAATAAACCATGAGAACTTGGGAATGTGAAACAAAGTAATTGACAATAAACAAAAATCCAGCATTATCAGTGATTTGCACTAGATGGCGAAACACTGAATAAATACTTACTTACTTACTTAATTGGCACTGAATAAATATAGTTGGTAAAAAAGGAATAGAAGTAGCAAATTTGCCAGTCAAACAAACCACCGCTGTATAGCTAAATGGTTAGCGCAGCATGCCTAAAGCGTACTGATGATGAAGGCTTAGCACCCTTCGAAATGGATCTATCTGCGCAGCTATGGCAGGTTGTGTGAAACATTTTTTAGTTACTATACCAAAAACAAAATACAACTTTTCAAATTTAGAAAAATTAAAAAATAACAATAATTATCATTAGAATCGAACCTTGAATCGAACCTTGAATCATTTATCAATAGGCCGATAAAAACAAAAACAATTGTTAATAAACAATGAGCACTTGGGAATGTCAAACAAAGTAATTGACAATAAACAAAAATCCAGCATTATCAGTGATTTGCACCAGATGGCGCAACACTGAATAAATATAGTTGGTAAAAATGGAATAGAAGTAGCAAATTTGCCAGTCAAACAAACCACCGCTGTATAGCTAAATGGGTAGCACAGCATGCATAAAGCGTACTGATGATGAAGGCTTAGCACCATTCGAAATGGATCTATCTGCGCAGCTATGGCAGGTTGTCTGAACAATTTTCTACTTACTATTCCAAAAACAAAATACAATTTTTCAAATTTAGAAAAATTTAAAAATAACAATAATTATCATTAGAAAACAATTATTGTTCTGGCCTTGAGCTCGAATCGAACCTTGAATCATTTATCAATAGGCCGATAAAAACAAAAACAATTGTTAATAAACAATGAGCACTTGGGAATGTGAAACAAAGTAATTGACAATAAAAAAATGCAGCATTATCAGTGATTTGCACCAGATGGCGCAACACTGAATAAATATAGTTGGTAAAAAAGGAATAGAAGTAGCAAATTTACCAGTCAAACAAACCACCGCTGTATAGCTGAATGGTTAGCCCAGCATGCCTAAAGCGTACTGATGATGAAGGCTTAGCACCCTTCGAAATGGATCTATCTGCGCAGCTATGGCAGGTTGTCTGAAAAATTTTCTACTTACTATTCCAAAAACAAAATACAATTTTTCAAACTTAGAAAAATTAAAAAATAACAATAATTATCATTAGAAAAAATTTATTGTTCTGGCCTTGAGCTCGAATCGAACCTTGAATCATTTAGCAATAGACTGATAAAAACAAAAACAATTGTTAATAAACAATGAGCACTTGGGAATGTCAAACAAAGTAATTGACAATAAACAAAAATCCCGCATTATCAGTGATTTGCACCAGATGGCGCAACACTGAATAAATATAGTTGGTAAAAATGGAATAGAAGTAGCAAATTTGCCAGTCAAACAAACCACCGCTGTATAGCTAAATGGGTAGCACAGCATGCCTAAAGCGTACTGATGATGAAGGCTTAGCACCCTTCGAAATGGATCTATCTGCACAGCTATGGCAGGTTGTCTGAAAAATTTTCTATTTACTATTCCAAAAACAAAATACAATTTTTCAAATTTAGAAAAATTAAAAAATAACAATAATCTTCATTAGAAAAAAATTATTGTTCTGGCCTTGAGCTCGAATCGAACCTTGAATCATTTATCAATAGTCCGATAAAAACAAAAACAATTGTTAATAAACCATGAGCTCTTGGGAATGTCAAACAAAGTAATTGACAATAAACAAAAATCCAGCATTATCAGTGATTTGCACCAGATGGCGCACCACTGAATGAATATAGTTGGTAAAAAAGGAATAGAAGTAGCAAATTTGCCAGTCAAACAAACCACCGCTGTATAGCTGAATGGTTAGCGCAGCATGCCTAAAGCGTACTGATTATGAAGGCTTAGCACCCTTCGAAATGGATCTATCTGCGCAGCTATGGCAGGTTGTCTGATAAATTTTCTACTTACTATTCCAAAAACAAAATACAATTTTTCAAACATAGAAAAATTAAAAAATAACAACAATTATCATTAGAAAAAAATTATTGTTCTGGCCTTGAGCTCGAATCGAACCTTGAATCATTTATCAATAGGCCGATAAAAACAAAAACAATTGTTAATAAACCATAAGCACTTGGGAATGTCAAACAAAGTAATTGACAATAAACAAAAATCCAGCATTATCAGTGATTTGCACCAGATGGCGCAACACTGAATAAATATAGTTGGTAAAAAAGGAATAGAAGTAGCAAATTTGCCAGTCAAACAAACCACCGCTGTATAGCTAAATGGTTAGCGCAGCATGCCTAAAGCGTACTGATGATGAAGGCTTAGCACCCTTCGAAATGGATCTATCTGCGCAGCTATGGCAGGTTGTCTGAAACATTTTTTACTTACTATTCCAAAAACAAAATACAACTTTTCAAATTTAGAAAAATTAAAAATTAACAATAATTATCATTAGAAAAAAATTACTGTTCTGGCCTTGAGCTCGAATCGAACCTTGAATCATTGATCAATAGGCCGATAAAAACAAAAACAATTGTTAATAAACCATGAGCACTTTGGAATGTCAAACAAAGTAATTGACAATAAACAAAAATCCAGCATTATCAGTGATTTGCACCAGATGGCGCAACACTGAATAAATATAGTTGGTAAAAAAGGAATAGAAGTAGCAAATTTGCCAGTCAAACAAACCACCGCTGTATAGCTAAATGGGTAGCACAGCATTCCTAAAGCATACTGATGATGAAGGCTTAGCACCCTTCGAAATGGATCTATCTGCGCAGCTATGGCAGGTTGTATGAAAAATTTTCTACTTACTATTCCAAAAACAAAATTAAAAAATAACAATAATTATCATTAGAAAAAAATTATTGTTCTGGCCTTGAGCTCGAATCGAACCTTGAATCATTTATCAATAGGCCGATAAAAACAAAAACAATTGTTAATAAACCATAAGCACTTTGGAATGTCAAACAAAGTAATTGACAATAAACAAAAATCCAGCATTATCAGTGATTTGCACCAGATGGCGCAACACTGAATAAATATATTTGGTAAAAAAGGAATAGAAGTAGCAAATTTCCCAGTCAAACAAACCACCGCTGTATAGCTAAATGGTTAGCGCAGCATGCCTAAAGCGTACTGATTATGAAGGCTTAGCACCCTTCGAAATGGATCTATCTGCACAGCTATGGCAGGTTGTCTGAAAAATTTTCTACTTACTATTCCAAAAACAAAATAAAATTTTTCAAATTAAGAAAAATTAAAAAATAACAATAATTATCGTTAGAAAAAAATTACTGTTCTGGCCTTGAGCTCGAATCGAACCTTGAATCATTTATCAATAGGCCGCTAAAAACAAAAACAATTGTTAATAAACCATGAGCACTTGGGAATATCAAACAAAGTAATTGACAATAAACAAAAATCCAGCATTATCAGTGATTTGCACCAGATGGCGCAACACTGAATAAATATAGTTGGTCAAAAAGGAATAAAAAAAAAAAATTTGCCAGTCAAACAAACCACCGCTGTATAGCTAAATGGTTAGCGCAGCATGCCTAAAGCGTACTGATGATGAAGGCTTAGCACCCTTCGAAATGGATCTATCTGCACAGCTATGGCAGGTTGTCTGAAAATGTTTCTACTTACTATTCCAAAAACAAAATACCATTTTTCAAATTTAGAAAAATTAAAAAATAACAATAATTACCATTAGAAAAAAATTATTGTTCTGGCCTTGAGCTCGAATCGAACCTTGAATCATTTATCAATAGGCCGATAAAAACAAAAACAATTGTTAATAAACCATGAGCACTTGGGAATGTGAAACAAAGTAATTGACAATAAACAAAAATCCAGCATTATCAGTGATTTGCACTAGATGGCGCAACACTGAATAAATATAGTTGGTAAAAAAGGAATAGAAGTAGCAAATTTGCCAGTCAAACAAACCATCGCTGTATAGCTAAATGGTTAGCGCAGCATGCCTAAAGCGTACTGATGATAAAGGCTTAGCACCCTTCGAAATGGATCTATCTGCGCAGCTATGGCAGGTTGTCTGAAACATTTTTTACTTACTATTCCAAAAACAAAATACAACTTTTCAAATTTAGAAAAATTAAAAAATAATAATAATTATCATTAGAAAAAAATTATTGTTCTGGCCTTGAGCTCGAATCGAACCTTGAATCATTTATAAATAGGCCGATAAAAACAAAGCAATTGTTAATAAAGCATGAGCACTTGGGAATGTCAAACAAAGTAATTGACAATAAACAAAAATCCAGCATTATCAGTGATTTGCGCCAGATGGCGCAACACTGAATAAATATAGTTGGTAAAAAAGAAATAGAAGTAGCAAATTTGCTAGTCAAACAAACCACCGCTGTATAGCTAAATGGTTAGCGCAGCATGCCTAAAGCGTACTGATGATGAAGGCTTAGCACCCTTCGAAATGGATCTATCTGCGCAGCTATGACAGGTTGTCTGAAAAATTTTCTACTTACTATTCCAAAAACAAAATACAACTTTTCAAATTTAAAAAAATTAAAAAATAACAATAATTATCATTAGAAAAAAATTATTGTTCTGGCCTTGAGCTCGAATCGAACCTTGAATCATTTATCAATAGCCCGATAAAAACAAAAACAATTGTTAATAAACAATGAGCACTTGGGAATGTCAAACAAAGTAATTGACAATAAACAAAAATCCCGCATTATCAGTGATTTGCACCAGATGGCGCAACACTGAATAAATATAGTTGGTAAAAATGGAATAGAAGTAGCAAATTTGCCAGTCAAACGAACCACCGCTGTATAGCTAAATGGGTAGCAAAGCATGCCTAAAGCGTACTGATGATGAAGGCTTAGCACCCTTCGAAATGGATCTATCTGCGCAGCTATGGCAGGTTGTCTGAAAAATTTTCTATTTCCTATTCCAAAAACAAAATACAATTTTTCAAATTTAGAAAAATTAAAAAATAACAATAATTATCATTAGAAAAAAATTATTGTTCTGGCCTTGAGCTCGAATCGAACCTTGAATCATTTATCAATAGGACTATAAAAACAAAAACAATTGTTAATAAACCATGAGCTCTTGGGAATGTCAAACAAAGTAATTGACAATAAACAAAAATCCAGCATTATCAGTGATTTGCACCAGATGGCACAACACTGAATAAATATAGTTGGTAAAAAAGGAATAGAAGTAGCAAATTTGCCAGTCAAACAAACCACCGCTGTATAGCTGAATGGTTAGCGCAGCATGCCTAAAGCGTACTGATGATGAAGGCTTAGCACCCTTCGAAATGGATCTATCTGCGCAGCTATGGGCGGTTGTCTGATAAATTTTCTACTTACTATTCCAAAAACAAAATACAATTTTTCAAACTTAGAAAAATTAAAAAATAACAATAATTATCATTAGAAAAAAATTATTGTTCTGGCCTTGAGCTCGAATCGAACCTTGAATCATTTATCAATAGGCCGATAAAAACAAAAACAATTGTTAATAAACCATAAGCACTTGGGAATGTCAAACAAAGTAATTGACAATAAACATAAATCCAGCATTATCAGTGATTTGCACCAGATGGCGCAACACTGAATAAATATAGTTGGTAAAAAAGGAGTAGAAGTAGCAAATTTGCCAGTCAAACAAACCACCGCTGTATAGCTAAATGGTGAACGCAGCATGCCTAAAGCGTACTGATTATGAAGGCTTAGCACCCTTCGAAATGGATCTATCTGCGCAGCTATGGCAGGTTGTCTGAAAAATTTTCTACTTACTATTCCAAAAACAAAATAAAATTTTTCAAATTAAGAAAAATTAAAAAATAACAATAATTATCGTTAGAAAAAAATTATTGTTCTGGCCTTGAGCTCGAATCGAACCTTGAATCATTTATCAATAGGCCGTTAAAAACAAAAACAATTGTTAATAAACCATGAGCACATGGGAATGTCAAACAAAGTAATTGACAATAAACAAAAAACCAGCATTATCAGTGATTTGCACCAGATGGCGCAACACTGAATAAATACAGTTGGTAAAAAAGGAATAGAAGTAGCAAATTTGTCAGTCAAACAAACCACCGCTGTATAGCTAAATGGTTAGCGCAGCATGCCTAAAGCGTACTGATGATGAAGGCTTAGCACCTTTCGAAATGGATCTATCTGCGCAGCTATGGCAGGTTGTCTGAAAATTTTTCTACTTACTATTCCAAAAACAAAATACAATTTTTCAAGTTTAGAAAAATTAAAAAATAACAATAATTACCATTAGAAAAAATTGTTGTTCTGGCCTTGAGCTCGAATCGAACCTTGAATCATTTATCAATAGGCCGATAAAAACAAAAACAATTGTTAATAAACCATGAGAACTTGGGAATGTGAAACAAAGTAATTGACAATAAACAAAAATCCAGCATTATCAGTGATTTGCACTAGATGGCGCAACACTGAATAAATATAGTTGGTAAAAAAGGAATAGAAGTAGCAAATTTGCCAGTCAAACAAACCACCGCTGTATAGCTAAATGGTTAGCGCAGCATGCCTAAAGCGTACTGATGATGAAGGCTTAGCACCCTTCGAAATGGATCTATCTGCACAGCTATGGCAGGTTGTCTGAAACATTTTTTACTTACTATTCCAAAAACAAAATACAACTTTTCAAATTTAGAAAAATTAAAAAATAACCATAATTATCATTAGAATCGAACCTTGAATCGAACCTTCAATCATTTATCAATAGGCCGATAAAAACAAAAACAATTGTTAATAAACAATGAGCACTTGGGAATGTCAAACAAAGTAATTGACAATAAACAAAAATCCAGCATTATCAGTGATTTGCACTAGATGGCGCAACACTGAATAAATATAGTTGGTAAAAATGGAATAGAAGTAGCAAATTTGCCAGTCAAACAAACCACCGCTGTATAGCTAAATGGGTAGCACAGCATGCCTAAAGCGTACGGATGATGAAGGCTTAGCACCCTTCGAAATGGATCTATCTGCGCAGCTATGGCAGGTTGTCTGAAAAATTTTCTACTTACTAATCCAAAAACAAAATACAATTTTTCAAATTTAGAAAAATTTAAAAATAACAATAATTATCATTAGAAAAAAATTATTGTTCTGGCCTTGAGCTCGAATCGAACCTTGAATCATTTATCAATAGGCCGATAAAAACAAAAACAATTGTTAATTAACAATGAGCACTTGGGAATGTGAAACAAAGTAATTGACAATAAAAAAAATGCAGCATTATCAGTGATTTGCACCAGATGGCGCAACACTGAATAAATATAGTTGGTAAAAAAGGAATAGAAGTAGCAAATTTACCAGTCAAACAAACCACCGCTGTATAGCTGAATGGTTAGCGCAGCATGCCTAAAGCGTACTGATGATGAAGGCTTAGCACCCTTCGAAATGGATCTATCTGCGCAGCTATGGCAGGTTGTCTGAAAAATTTTCTACTTACTATTCCAAAAACAAAATACAATTTTTCAAACTTAGAAAAATTAAAAAATAACAATAATTATCATTAGAAAAAAATTATTGTTCTGGCCTTGAGCTCGAATCGAACCTTGAATCATTTAGCAATAGACTGATAAAAACAAAAACAATTGTTAATAAACAATGAGCACTTGGGAATGTCAAACAAAGTAATTGACAATAAACAAAAATCCCGCATTATCAGTGATTTGCACCAGATGGCGCAACACTGAATAAATATAGTTGGTAAAAATGGAATAGAAGTAGCAAATTTGCCAGTCAAACAAACCACCGCTGTATAGCTAAATGGGTAGCACAGCATGCCTAAAGCGTACTGATGATGAAGGCTTAGCACCCTTCGAAATGGATCTATCTGCGCAGCTATGGCAGGTTGTCTGAAAAATTTTCTAATTACTATTCCAAAAACAAAATACAATTTTCCAAATTTAGAAAAATTAAAAAATAACAATAATCTTCATTAGAAAAAAATTATTGTTCTGGCCTTGAGCTCGAATCGAACCTTGAATCATTTATCAATAGGCCGATAAAAACAAAAAGAATTGTTAATAAACCATGAGCTCTTGGGAATGTCAAACAAAGTAATTGACAATAAACAAAAATTCAGCATTATCAGTGATTTGCACCAGATGGCGCACCACTGAATAAATATAGTTGGTAAAAAAGGAATAGGAGTAGCAAATTTGCCAGTCAAACAAACCACCGCTGTATAGCTGAATGGTTAGCGCAGCATGCCTAAAGCGTACTGATTATGAAGGCTTAGCACCCTTCGAAATGGATCTATCTGCGCAGCTATGGCAGGTTGTGTGATAAATTTTCTACTTACTATTCCAAAAACAAAATACAATTTTTCAAACTTAGAAAAATTAAAAAATAACAACAATTATCATGAGAAAAAAATTATTGTTCTGGCCTTGAGCTCGAATCGAACCTTGAATCATTTATCAATAGGCCGATAAAAACAAAAACAATTGTTAATAAACCATAAGCACTTGGGAATGTCAAACAAAGTAATTGACAATAAACAAAAATCCAGCATTATCAGTGATTTGCACCAGATGGTGCAACACTTAATAAATATAGTTGGTAAAAAAGGAATAGAAATAGCAAATTTGCCAGTCAAACAAACCACCGCTGTATAGCTAAATGGTGAGCGCAGCATGCCTAAAGCGTACTGATTATGAAGGCTTAGCACCCTTCGAAATGGATCTATCTGCGCAGCTATGGCAGGTTGTCTGAAAAATTTTCTACTTACTATTCCAAAAACAAAATAAAATTTTTCAAATTAAGAAAAATTAAAAAATAACAATAATTATCGTTAGAAAAAAATTATTGTTCTGGCCTTGAGCTCGAATCGAACCTTGAATCATTTATCAATAGGCCGATAAAAACAAAAACAATTGTTAATAAACCATGAGAACTTGGGAATGTGAAACAAAGTAATTGACAATAAACAAAAATCCAGCATTATCAGTGATTTGCACTAGATGGCGCAACAGTGAATAAATACAGTTGGTAAAAAATGAATAGAAGTAGCAAATTTGCCAGTCAAACAAACCACCGCTGTATAGCTAAATGGTTAGCGCAGCATGCCTAAAGCGTACTGATGATGAAGGCTTAGCACCCTTCGAAATGGATCTATCTGCGCAGCTATGGCAGGTTGTCTGAAACATTTTTTACTTACTATTCCAAAAACAAAATACAACTTTTCAAATTTAGAAAAATTAAAAAATAACAATAATCTTCATTAGAAAAAAATGATTGTTCTGGCCTTGAGCTCGAATCGAACCTTGAATCATTTATCAATAAGCCGATAAAAACAAAAACAAATGTTAATAAACCATGAGCACTTGGGAATGTCAAACAAAGTAATTGACAATAAACAAAAATCCAGCATTATCAGTGATTTGCACCAGATGGTGCAACACTTAATAAATATAGTTGGTAAAAAAGGAATAGAAGTAGCAAATTTCGTTAGCGCAGCATGCCTAAAGCGTACTGATGATGAAGGTTTAGCACCCTTCGAAATGGATCTATCTGCGCAGCTATGGCAGGTTGTCTGAAACATTTTCAACTTACTATTCCAAAAACAAAGTACAATTTTTCAAATTTAGAAAAATTAAAAAATAACAATAATTATCATTAGAACAAAATTATTGTTCTGGCCTTGAGCTCGAATCGAACCTTGAATCATTTAGCAATAGACTGATAAAAACAAAAACAAATGTTAATAACCATGAGCACTTGGGAATGTCAAACAAAGTAATTGACAATAAACAAAAATCCAGCATTATCAGTGATTTGCACCAGATGGCGCAACACTGAATAAATATAGTTGGTAAAAAAGGAATAGAAGTAGCAAATTTTCCAGTCAAACAAACCACCGCTGTATAGCTAAATGGTTAACGCAGCTTGCCTAAATCGTACAGATGATGAAGGCTTAGCACCCTTCGAAATGGATCTCTCTGCGCAGCTATGGCAGGTTTTCTGAAACATTTTTTACTTACTATTCCAAAAACAAAATACAACTTTTAAAATTTAGAAAAATTAAAAAATAACAATAATTATCATTAGAAAAAAAATATTGTTCTCGCCTTGAGCTCGAATCGAACCTTGAATCATTTATCTATAGGCCGATAAAAACAAAAACAAATGTTAATAAACCATGAGCACTTGGGAATGTCAAACAAAGTAATTGACAATAAACAAAAATCCAGCATTATCGGTGATTTGCGCCAGATGGTGCAACACTTAATAAATATAGTTGGTAAAAAAGTAATAGAAGTAGCAAATTTCGTTAGCGCAGCATGCCTAAAGCGTACTGATGATGAAGGCTTAGCACCCTTCGAAATGGATCTATCTGCGCAGCTATGGCAGGTTGTCTGAAACATTTTCTACTTACTATTCCAAAAACAAAGTACAATTTTTCAAATTTAGAAAAATTAAAAAATAACAATAATTATCATTAGAACAAAATTATTGTTCTAGCCTTGAGCTCGAATCGAACCTTGAATCATTTAGCAATAGACTGATAAAAACAAAAACAAATGTTAATAAACCATGAGCACTTGGGAATGTCAAACAAAGTAATTGACAATAAACAAAAATCCAGCATTATCAGTGATTTGCACCAGATGGCGCAACACTGAATAAATATAGTTGGTAAAAAAGGAATAGAAGTAGCAAATTTTCCAGTCAAACAAACCACCGCTGTATAGCTAAATGGTTAACGCAGCTTGCCTAAATCGTACAGATGATGAAGGCTTAGCACCCTTCGAAATGGATCTATCTGCGCAGCTATGGCAGGTTGTCTGAAACATTTTTTACTTACTATTCCAAAAACAAAATACAACTTTTCAAATTTAGAAAAATTAAAAAATAACAATAATTATCATTAGAAAAAAAATATTGTTCTCGCCTTGAGCTCGAATCGAACCTTGAAACATTTATCAATAGGCCGATAAAAACAAAGCAATTGTTAATAAACCATGAGCACTTGGGAATGTCAAACAAAGTAATTGACAATAAACAAAAATCCAGCATTATCAGTGATTTGCGCCAGATGGCGCAACACTGAATAAATATAGTTGGTAAAAAAGGAATAGAAGTAGCAAATTTGCCAGTCAAACAAACAACCGCTGTATAGCTAAATGGTTAGCGCAGCATGCCTAAAGCGTACTGATGATGAAGGCTTAGCACCCTTCGAAATGGATCTATCTACGCAGCTATGGCAGGTTGCCTGAAAAATTTTCTACTTACTATTCCAAAAACAAAATAAAATTTTTCAAATTTAGAAAAATTTAAAAATGACAATATTTATCATTAGAAAAAAATTATTGTTCTGGCCTTGAGTTCGAATCGAACTTTGCATCATTTATCAATACGCCGATAAAAACAAAAACAATTGTTAATAAACCATGAGCACTTGGGAATGTGAAACATAGTAATTGACAATAAACAAAAATCCAGCATTATCAATGATTTGCACCAGATGGCGCAACACTGAATAAATATAGTTGGTAAAAAAGGAATAGAAGTAGCAAATTTGCCAGTCAAACAAACCACCGCTGTATAGCTAAATGGTTAGCGCAGCATGCTTAAAGCGTACTGATGATGAAGGCTTAACACCCTTCGGAATGGATCTATCTGCGCACCTATGGCAGGTTGTCTGAAAAATTTTCAACTTACTATTCCAAAAACAAAATACAACTTTTCAAATTTAGAAAAATTAAAAAATAACAATAATTATCATTAGAAAAAAATTATTGTTCTGGCCTTGAGCTCGAATCGAACTTTAAATCATTTATCAATAGGCCGATAAAAACAAAAACAATTGTTAATATCCCATGAGCACTTGGGAATGTGAAACAAAGTAATTGACAACAGAAAAAATCCAGCATTATCAGTGATTTGCACTAGATGGCGCAACACTGAATAAATATAGTTGGTAAAAAAGGAATAGAACTAGCAAATTTGCCAGTCAAACAAACCACCACTGTATAGCTAAATGGTTAGCGCAGCATGCCTAAAGCGTACTGATGATGAACGCTTAGCACCCTTCGAAATGGATCTATCTGCGCAGCTATGGCAAGTTGTCTGAAACATGTTTTACTTACTATTCCAAAAACAAAATACAACTTTTCAAATTTAGAAAAATTAAAAAATAACAATAATTATCATTAGAATCGAACCTTGAATCGAACCTTGAATAATTTATCAATAGGCCGATAAAAACAAAAACAATTGTTAATAAACAATGGGCACTTGGGAATTTCAAACAAAGTAATTGACAATAAACAAAAATCCAGCATTATCAGTGATTTGCACCAGATGGCGCAACACTGAATAAATATAGTTGGTAAAAATGGAATAGAAGTAGCAAATTTGCCAGTCAAACAAACCACCGCTGTATAGCTAAATGGGTAGCACAGCATGCCTAAAGCGTACTGATGATGAAGGCTTAGCACCCTTCGAAATGGATCTATCTGCGCAGCTATGGCAGGTTGTCTGAAAAATTTTCTACTTACTATTCCAAAAACAAAATACAATTTTTCAAACATAGAAAAATTAAAAAATAACAATAATTATCATTAGAAAAAAATTATTGTTCTGGCCTTGAGCTCGAATCGAACTTTGAATCATTTATCAATAGGCCGATAAAAACAAAAACAATTGTTCATAAACCATGAGCACTTGGGAATGTCAAACAAAGTAATTGACAATAAACAAAAATCCAGCATTATCAGTGATTTGCACCAGATGGCACAACACTGAATAAATATAGTTGGTAAAAAAGGAAAGTAGCGAATTTGCCAGTCAAACAAACCACCGCTGTATAGCTAAATGGTTAGCGCAGCATGCCTAAAGTGTACTGATGATGAAGGCTTAGCACCCTTCGAAATGGATCTATCTGCGCAGCTATGGCAGGTTGTCTGAAAAATTGTCTACTTACTATTCCAAAAAAAAAAAACAATTATTCAAATTTAGAAAAATTAAAAAATAACAATAATTATCATTAGAAAAAAATTATTGTTTTGGCCTTGAGCTCGAATCGAACTTTGAATCATTTATCAATAGGCCGATAAAAACAAAAACAATTGTTAATAAACCATGAGCACTTTGGAATGTGAAACAAAGTAATTGACAATAAACAAAAATCCAGCATTATCAGTGATTTGCACTAGATGGCGCAACACTGAATAAATATAATTGGTAAAAAAGGAATAGAAGTAGCAAATTTGCCAGTCAAACAAACCACCGCTGTATAGCTAAATGGTTAGCGCAGCAAGCCTAAAGCATACTGATGATGAAGGCTTAGCACCCTTCGAAATGGATCTATCTGCGCAGCTATGGCAGGTTGTCTGAAACATTTTTTACTTACTATCCCAAAAACAAAATACAACTTTTCAAATTTAGAAAAATTAAAAAATAACAATAATCTGCATTAGAAAAAAATTATTGTTCTGGCCTTGAGCTCGAATCGAACCTTGAATCATTTATCAATAGGCCGATAAAAACAAAAACAATTGTTAATAAACAATGAGCACTTGGGAATGTCAAACAAAGTAATTGACAATAAACAAAAATTCAGCATTATCAGTGATTTGCACCAGATAGCGCAACACTTAATAAATATAGTTGGTAAAAAAGGAATAGAAGTAGCAAATTTGGTTAGCGCAGCATGCCTAAAGCGTACTGATGATGAAGGCTTAGCACCCTTCGAAATGGATCTATCTGCGCAGCTATGGCAGGTTGTCTGAAACATTTTCTACTTACTATTCCAAAAACAAAGTACAATTTTTCAAATTTAGAAAAATTAAAAAATAACAATAATTATCATTAGAACAAAATTATTGTTCTGGCCTTGAGCTCGAATCGAACCTTGAATCATTTAGCAATAGACTGACAAAAACAAAAAATAATGTTAATAAACCATGAGCACTTGGGAATGTCAAACAACGTAATTGACAATAAACAAAAATCCAGCATTATCAGTGATTTGCACCAGATGGCGCAACACTGAATAAATATAGTTGGTAAAAAGGAATAGAAGTAGCAAATTTGCCAGTCAAACAAACCACCGCTGTATAGCTAAATGGTTAACGCAGCATGCCTAAAGCGTACTGATGATGAAGGCTTAGCACCCTTCGAAATGGATCTATCTGCGCAGCTATGGCAGGTTGTCTGAAACATTTTTTACTTACTATTCCAAAAACAAAATACAACTTTTCAAATTTAGAAAAATTAAAAAATAACAATAATTATCATTAGAAAAAAATTATTGTTCTCGCCTTGAGCTCGAATCGAACCTTGAATCATTTATCAATAGGCCGATAAAAACAAGGCAATTGTTAATAAACCATGAGCACTTGGGAATGTCAAACAAAGTAATTGACAATAAACAAAAATCCAGCATTATCAGTGATTTGCGTCATATGGCGCAACACTGAATAAATATAGTTGGTAAAAAAGGAATAGAAGTAGCAAATTTGCCAGACAAACAAACCACCGCTGTATAGCTAAATGGTTAGCGCAGCATGCCTAAAGCGTACTGATGATGAAGGCTTAGCACCCTTCGAAATGGATCTATCTGCGCAGCTATGGCAGGTTGTCTGAAAAATTTTCTACTTACTATTCCAAAAACAAAATAAAATTTTTCAAATTGAGAAAAATTAAAAAATGACAATATTTATCATTAGAAAAAAATTATTGTTCTGGCCTTGAGTTCGAATCGAACTTTGCATCATTTATCAATAGGCCGATAAAAACAAAAACAATTGTTAATAAACCATGAGCACTTGGGAATGTGAAACAAAGTAATTGACAACAAACACAAATCCAGCACTATCAGTGATTTGCTCTAGATGGCGCAACACTGAATAAATATAGTTGGTAAAAAAGGATTAGAACTAGCAAATTTGCCAGTCAAACAAACCACCACTGTATAGCTAAATGGTTAGCGCAGCATGCCTAAAGCGTACTGGCAAGTTGTCTGAAACATTTTTTACTTACTATTCCAAAAACAAAATACAACTTTTCAAATTTAGAAAAATTTAAAAATAACAATAATTATCATTAGAAAAAAATTATTGTTCTGGCCTTGAGCTCGAATCGAACCTTGAATCATTTATCAATAGGCCGATAAAAACAAAAACAATTGTTAATAAACAATGAGCACTTGGGAATGTCAAACAAAGTAATTGACAATAAACAAAAATCCAGCATTATCAGTGATTTGCACCAGATGGCGCAACACTGAATAAATATAGTTGGTAAAAATGGAATAGAAGTAGCAAATTTGCCAGTCAAACAAACCACCGCTGTATAGCTAAATGGGTAGCACAGCATGCCTAAAGCGTACTGATGATGAAGGCTTAGCACCCTTCGAAATGGATCTATCTGCGCAGCTATGGCAGGTTGTCTGAAAAATTTTCTACTTACTATTCCAAAAACAAAATACAATTTTTCAAATTTAGAAAAATTTAAAAATAACAATAATTATCATTAGAAAAAAATTATTGTTCTGGCCTTGAGCTCGAATCGAACCTTGAATCATTTATCAATAGGCCGATAAAAACAAAAACAATTGTTAATAAACAATGAGCCCTTGGGAATGTGAAACAAAGTAATTGACAATAAACAAAAATCCAGCATTATCAGAGATTTGCACCAGATGGCGCAACACTGAATAAATATAGTTGGTAAAAAAGGAATAGAAGTAGCAAATTTACCAGTCAAACAAACCACCGCTGTATAGCTAAATGGTTAGCGCAGCATGCCTAAAGCGTACTGATGATGAAGGCTTAGCACCCTTCGAAATGGATCTATCTGCGCAGCTATGGCAGGTTGTATGAAACATTTTTTACTTACTATTCCAAAAACAAAATACAACTTTTCAAATTTAGAAAAATTAAAAAATAACAATAATTATCATTAGAAAAAAATTATTGTTCTGTGTTAATAAACAATGAGCACTTGGGAATGTCAAACAAAATAATTGACAATAAACAAAAATCCAGCATTATCAGTGATTTGCACCAGATGGCGCAACACTTAATAAATATAGTTGGTAAAAAAGGAATAGAAGTAGCAAATTTGGTTAGCGCAGCATGCCTAAAGCGTACTGATGATGAAGGCTTAGCACCCTTCGAAATGGATCTATCTGCGCAGCTATGGCAGGTTGTCTGAAACATTTATTACTTACTATTATAAAAACAAAATACAACTTTTCAAATTTAGAAAAATTAAAAAATAACAATAATTATCATTAGAAAAAAATTATTGTTCTGGCCTTGAGCTCGAATCGAACCTTGAATCATTTATCAATAGGCCGATAAAAACAAAAACAATTGCTAATAAAAAATGAGCACTTGGGAATGTCAAACAAAGTAATAGACAATAAACAAAAATCCAGCATTATCAGTGATTTGCACCAGATGGCGCAACACTTAATAAATATAGTTGGTAAAAAAGGTATAGAAGTAGCAAATTTGGTTAGCGCAGCATGCCTAAAGCGTACTGATGACGAAGGCTTAGCACCCTTCGAAATGGATCTATCTGCGCAGCTATGGCAGGTTGTCTGAAAAATTGTCTACTTACTATTCCAAAAACAAAATAAAATTTTTCAAACTTAGAAAAATTAAAAAATAACAATAATTATCATTAGAAAAAAATTATTGTTCTGGCCTTGAGCTCGAATCGAACTTTGAATCATTTATCAATAGGCCGATAAAAACAAAAACAATTGTTAATAAACCATAAGCACTTGGGAATGTCAAACAAAGTAATTGACAATAAACAAAAATCCAGCATTATCAGTGATTTGCACCAGATGGCGCAACACTGAAAAATTTAAAAATGACAATATTTATCATTAGAAAAAAATTATTGTTCTGGCCTTGAGTTCGAATCGAACTTTGCATCATTTATCAATACGCCGATAAAAACAAAAACAATTGTTAATAAACCATGAGCACTTGGGAATGTGAAACATAGTAATTGACAATAAACAAAAATCCAGCATTATCAATGATTTGCACCAGATGGCGCAACACTGAATAAATATAGTTGGTAAAAAAGGAATAGAAGTAGCAAATTTGCCAGTGAAACAAACCACCGCTGTATAGCTAAATGGTTAGCGCAGCATGCTTAAAGCGTACTGATGATGAAGGCTTAACACCCTTCGGAATGGATCTATCTGCGCACCTATGGCAGGTTGTCTGAAAAATTTTCAACTTACTATTCCAAAAACAAAATACAACTTTTCAAATTTAGAAAAATTAAAAAATAACAATAATTATCATTAGAAAAAAATTATTGTTCTGGCCTTGAGCTCGAATCGAACTTTAAATCATTTATCAATAGGCCGATAAAAACAAAAACAATTGTTAATATCCCATGAGCACTTGGGAATGTGAAACAAAGTAATTGACAACAAAAAAAATCCAGCATTATCAGTGATTTGCACTAGATGGCGCAACACTGAATAAATATAGTTGGTAAAAAAGGAATAGAACTAGCAAATTTGCCAGTCAAACAAACCACCACTGTATAGCTAAATGGTTAGCGCAGCATGCCTAAAGCGTACTGATGATGAACGCTTAGCACCCTTCGAAATGGATCTATCTGCGCAGCTATGGCAAGTTGTCTGAAACATGTTTTACTTACTATTCCAAAAACAAAATACAACTTTTCAAATTTAGAAAAATTAAAAAATAACAATAGTTATCATTAGAATCGAACCTTGAATCGAACCTTGAATAATTTATCAATAGGCCGATAAAAACAAAAACAATTGTTAATAAACAATGAGCACTTGGGAATTTCAAACAAAGTAATTGACAATAAACAAAAATCCAGCATTATCAGTGATTTGCACCAGATGGCGCAACACTGAATAAATATAGTTGGTAAAAATGGAATAGAAGTAGCAAATTTGCCAGTCAAACAAACCACCGCTGTATAGCTAAATGGGTAGCACAGCATGCCTAAAGCGTACTGATGATGAAGGCTTAGCACCCTTCGAAATGGATCTATCTGCGCAGCTATGGCAGGTTGTCTGAAAAATTTTCTACTTACTATTCCAAAAACAAAATACAATTTTTCAAACATAGAAAAATTAAAAAATAACAATAATTATCATTAGAAAAAAATTATTGTTCTGGCCTTGAGCTCGAATCGAACTTTGAATCATTTATCAATAGGCCGATAAAAACAAAAACAATTGTTCATAAACCATGAGCACTTGGGAATGTCAAACAAAGTAATTGACAATAAACAAAAATCCAGCATTATCAGTGATTTGCACCAGATGGCACAACACTGAATAAATATAGTTGGTAAAAAAGGAATAGAAGTAGCAAATTTGCCAGTCAAACAAACCACCGCTGTATAGCTAAATGGTTAGCGCAGCATGCCTAAAGTGTACTGATGATGAAGGCTTAGCACCCTTCGAAATGGATCTATCTGCGCAGCTATGGCAGGTTGTCTGAAAAATTGTCTACTTACTATTCCAAAAAAAAAAAAACAATTATTCAAATTTAGAAAAATTAAAAAATAACAATAATTATCATTAGAAAAAAATTATTGTTTTGGCCTTGAGCTCGAATCGAACTTTGAATCATTTATCAATAGGCCGATAAAAACAAAAACAATTGTTAATAAACCATGAGCACTTTGGAATGTGAAACAAAGTAATTGACAATAAACAAAAATCCAGCATTATCAGTGATTTGCACTAGATGGCGCAACACTGAATAAATATAGTTGGTAAAAAAGGAATAGAAGTAGCAAATTTGCCAGTCAAACAAACCACCGCTGTATAGCTAAATGGTTAGCGCAGCAAGCCTAAAGCATACTGATGATGAAGGCTTAGCACCCTTCGAAATGGATCTATCTGCGCAGCTATGGCAGGTTGTCTGAAACATTTTTTACTTACTATCCCAAAAACAAAATACAACTTTTCAAATTTAGAAAAATTAAAAAATAACAATAATCTGCATTAGAAAAAAATTATTGTTCTGGCCTTGAGCTCGAATCGAACCTTGAATCATTTATCAATAGGCCGATAAAAACAAAAACAATTGTTAATAAACAATGAGCACTTGGGAATGTCAAACAAAGTAATTGACAATAAACAAAAATTCAGCATTATCAGTGATTTGCACCAGATAGCGCAACACTTAATAAATATAGTTGGTAAAAAAGGAATAGAAGTAGCAAATTTGGTTAGCGCAGCATGCCTAAAGCGTACTGATGATGAAGGCTTAGCACCCTTCGAAATGGATCTATCTGCGCAGCTATGGCAGGTTGTCTGAAACATTTTCTACTTACTATTCCAAAAACAAAGTACAATTTTTCAAATTTAGAAAAATTAAAAAATAACAATAATTATCATTAGAACAAAATTATTGTTCTGGCCTTGAGCTCGAATCGAACCTTGAATCATTTAGCAATAGACTGACAAAAACAAAAAATAATGTTAATAAACCATGAGCACTTGGGAATGTCAAACAACGTAATTGACAATAAACAAAAATCCAGCATTATCAGTGATTTGCACCAGATGGCGCAACACTGAATAAATATAGTTGGTAAAAAGGAATAGAAGTAGCAAATTTGCCAGTCAAACAAACCACCGCTGTATAGCTAAATGGTTAACGCAGCATGCCTAAAGCGTACTGATGATGAAGGCTTAGCACCCTTCGAAATGGATCTATCTGCGCAGCTATGGCAGGTTGTCTGAAACATTTTTTACTTACTATTCCAAAAACAAAATACAACTTTTCAAATTTAGAAAAATTAAAAAATAACAATAATTATCATTAGAAAAAAATTATTGTTCTCGCCTTGAGCTCGAATCGAACCTTGAATCATTTATCAATAGGCCGATAAAAACAAGGCAATTGTTAATAAACCATGAGCACTTGGGAATGTCAAACAAAGTAATTGACAATAAACAAAAATCCAGCATTATCAGTGATTTGCGTCATATGGCGCAACACTGAATAAATATAGTTGGTAAAAAAGGAATAGAAGTAGCAAATTTGCCAGACAAACAAACCACCGCTGTATAGCTAAATGGTTAGCGCAGCATGCCTAAAGCGTACTGATGATGAAGGCTTTGCACCCTTCGAAATGGATCTATCTGCGCAGCTATGGCAGATTGTCTGAAAAATTTTCTACTTACTATTCCAAAAACAAAATAAAATTTTTCAAATTTAGAAAAATTAAAAAATGACAATATTTATCATTAGAAAAAAATTATTGTTCTGGCCTTGAGTTCGAATCGAACTTTGCATCATTTATCAATAGGCCGATAAAAACAAAAACAATTGTTAATAAACCATGAGCACTTGGGAATGTGAAACAATATAAACAAAAATCCAGCATTATCAGTGATTTGCACTAGATGGCGCAACACTGAATAAATATAGTTGGTAAAAAAGGAATAGAAGTAGCAAATTTGCCAGTCAAACAAACCACCGCTGTATAGCTAAATGGTTAGCGCAGCATGCCTAAGGCGTACTGATGATGAAGGCTTAGCACCCTTCGAAATGGATCTATCTGCGCAGCTATGGCAGGTTGTCTGAAAAATTTTCTACTTACTATTCCAAAAACAAAATACAACTTTTCAAATTTAGAAAAATTAAAAAATAACAATAATTATCATTAGAAAAAAATTATTGTTCTGGCCTTGAGCTCGAATCGAAGTTTGAATCATTTATCAATAGGCCGATAAAAACAAAAACAATTGTTAATAAACCATGAGCACTTGGGAATGTGAAACAAAGTAATTGACAACAAACACAAACCCAGCACTATCAGTGATTTGCTCTAGATGGCGCAACACTGAATAAATATAGTTGGTAAAAAAGGATTAGAACTAGCAAATTTGCCAGTCAAACAAACCTAAATGGTTAGCGCAGCATGCCTAAAGCGTACTGGCAAGTTGTCTGAAACATTTTTTACTTACTATTCCAAAAACAAAATACAATTTTTCAAACTTAGATAAATTAAAAAATAACAATAATTATCATTAGAAAAAAATTATTCTTCTGGCCTTGAGCTCGAATCGAACCTTGAATCATTTATCAATAGGCCGATAAAAGCAAAAACAATTGTTAATAAACCATAAGCACTTGGGAATGTCAAACAAAGTAATTGACAATAAACAAAAATCCAGCATTATCAGTGATTTGCACCAGATGGCGCAACACTGAATAAATATAGTTGGTAAAAAAGGAATAGAAGTAGCAAATTTGCCAGTCATACAAACCACCGCTGTATAGCTAAATGGTTAGCGCAGCATGCCTAAAGCGTACTGATTATGAAGGCTTATCACCCTTCGAAATGGATCTATCTGCGCAGCTATGGCAGGTTGTCTGAAAAATTTTCTACTTACTATTCCAAAAACAAAATAAAATTTTTCAAATTAAGAAAAATTAAAAAATAACAATAATTATCGTTAGAAAAAAATATTGTTCTGGCGTTGAGCTCGAATCGAAACTTGAATCATTTATCAATAGGCCGTTAAAAACAAAAACAATTGTTAATAAACCATGAGCACTTGGGAATGTCAAACAAAGTAATTGACAAAAAACAAAAATCCAGCATTATCAGTGATTTGCACCAGATGGCACAACACTGAATAAATATAGTTGGTAAAAAAGGAATAGAAGTAGCAAATTTGCCAGTCAAACAAACCACCGCTGTATAGCTAAATGGTTAGCGCAGCATGCCTAAAGCGTACTGATGATGAAGGCTAAGCACCCTTCGAAATGGATCTATCTGCGCAGCTATGGCAGGTTGTCTGAAAATTTTTCTACTTACTATTCCAAAAACAAAATACAATTTTTCAAATTTAGAAAAATTAAAAAATAACAATAATTGCCATTAGAAAAAATTATTGTTCTGGCCTTGAGCTCGAATCGAACCTTGAATCATTTATCAATAGGCCGATAAAAACAAAAACAATTGTTAATAAACCATGAGCACTTGGGAATGTGAAACAAAGTAATTGACAATAAACAAAAATCCAGCATTATCAGTGATTTGCACTAGATGGCGCAACACTGAATAAATATAGTTGGTAAAAAAGGAATAGAAGTAGCAAATTTGCCAGTCTAACAAACCACCGCTGTATAGCTAAATGGTTAGCGCAGCATGCCTAAAGCGTACTGATGATGAAGGCTTAGCACCCTTCGAAATGGATCTATCTGCGCAGCTATGGCAGGTTGTCTGAAACATTTTTTACTTACTATTCCAAAAACAAAATACAACTTTTCAAATTTAGAAAAATTAAAAAATAACAATAATTATCATTAGAAAAAAATTGTTGTTCTGGCCTTGAGCTCGAATCGAACCTTGAATCATTTATCAATAGGCCGATAAAAACAAAAACAATTGTTAATAAACCATAAGCACTTGGGAATGTCAAACAAAGTAATTGACAATAAACAAAAATCCAGCATTATCAGTGATTTGCACCAGATGGCGCAACTCTGAATAAATATAGTTGGTAAAAATGGAATAGAAGTAGCAAATTTGCCAGTCAAACAAACCACCGCTGTATAGCTAAATGGGTAGCACAGCATGCCCAAAGCGTACTGATGATGAAGGCTTAGCACCCTTCGAAATGGATCTATCTGCGCAGCTATGGCAGGTTGTCTGAAAAATTTTCTACTTACTATTCCAAAAACAAAATACAATTTTTCAAATTTAGAAAAATTTAAAAATAACAATAATTATCATTAGAAAAAAATTATTGTTCTGGCCTTAAGCTCGAATCGAACCTTGAATCATTTATCAATAGGCCGATAAAAACAAAAACAATTGTTAATAAACAATGAGCACTTGGGAATGTGAAACAAAGTAATTGACAATAAACAAAAATCCAGCATTATCAGCGATTTGCACCAGATGGCGCAACACTGAATAAATATAGTTGGTAAAAAAGGAATAGAAGTAGCAAATTTACCAGTCAAACAAACCACCGCTGTATAGCTAAATGGTTAGCGCAGCATGCCTAAAGCGTACTGATGATGAAGGCTTAGCACCCTTCGAAATGGATCTATCTGCGCAGCTATGGCAGGTTGTATGAAACATTTTTTACTTACTGTTCCAAAAACAAAATACAACTTTTCAAATTTAGAAAAATTAAAAAATAACAATAATTATCATTAGAAAAAAATTATTGTTCTGGTCTTGAGCTCGAATCGAACCTTGAATCATTTATCAATAGGCCGATAAAAACAAAAACAATTGTTAATAAACAATGAGCACTTGGGAATGTCAAACAAAGTAATGGACAATAAACAAAAATCCAGCATTATCAGTGATTTGCACCAGATGGCGCAACACTTAATAAATATAGTTGGTAAAAAAGGAATAGAAGTAGCAAATTTGGTTAGCGCAGCATGCCTAAAGCGTACTGATGATGAAGGCTTAGCACCCTTCGAAATGGATCTATCTGCGCAGCTATGGTAGGTTGTCTGAAACATTTTTTACTTACTATTCCAAAAACAAAATACAACTTTTCAAATTTAGAAAAATTAAAAAATAACAATAATTATCATTAGAAAAAAATTATTGTTCTGGCCTTGAGCTCGAATCGAACCTTGAATCATTTATCAATAGGCCGATAAAAACAAAAACAATTGCTAATAAACAATGAGCACTTGGGAATGTCAAACAAAGTAATTGACAATAAACAAAAATCCAGCATTATCAGTGATTTGCACCAGATGGCGCAACACTTAATAAATATAGTTGGTAAAAAAGGTATAGAAGTAGCAAATTTGGTTAGCGCAGCATGCCTAAAGCGTACTGATGATGAAGGCTTAGCACCCTTCGAAATGGATCTATCTGCGCAGCTATGGCAGGTTGTCTGAAAAATTTTCTACTTACTATTCCAAAAACAAAATACAATTTTTCAAACTTAGAAAAATTAAAAAATAACAATAATTATCATTAGAAAAAAATTATTGTTCTGGCCTTGAGCTCGAATCGAACCTTGAATCATTTATCAATAGGCCGATAAAAACAAAAACAATTGTTAATAAACCATAAGCACTTGGGAATGTCAAACAAAGTAATTGACAATAAACAAAAATCCAGCATTATCAGTGATTTGCACCAGATGGCGCAACACTGAATAAATATAGTTGGTAAAAAAGGAATAGAAGTAGCAAATTTGCCAGTCATACAAACCACCGCTGTATAGCTAAATGGTTAGCGCAGCATGCCTAAAGCGTACTGATTATGAAGGCTTATCACCCTTCGAAATGGATCTATCTGCGCAGCTATGGCAGGTTGTCTGAAACATTTTCTACTTACTATTCCAAAAACAAAATAAAATTTTTCAAATTAAGAAAAATTAAAAAATAACAATAATTATCGTTAGAAAAAAATATTGTTCTGGCCTTGAGCTCGAATTGAACCTTGAATCATTTATCAATAGGCCGTTAAAAACAAAAACAATTGTTAATAAACCATGAGCACTTGGGAATTTCAAACAAAGTAATTGACAAAAAACAAAAATCCAGCATTATCAGTGATTTGCACCAGATGGCGCAACACTGAATAAATATAGTTGGTAAAAAAGGAATAGAAGTAGCAAATTTGCCAGTCAAACAAACCACCGCTGTATAGCTGAATGGTTAGCGCAGCATGCCTAAAGCGTACTGATGATGAAGGCTTAGCACCCTTCGAAATGGATCTATCTGCGCAGCTATGGCAGGTTGTCTGAAACATTTTTACTTACTATTCCAAAAACAAAATACAACTTTTCAAATTTAGAAAAATTAAAAAATAACAATAATTATCATTAGAAAAAAATTGTTGTTCTGGCCTTGAGCTCGAATCGAACCTTTAATCATTTATCAATAGGCCGATAAAAACAAAAACAATTGTTAATAAACAGTGAGCACTTGGGAATGTCAAACAAAGTAATTGACAATAAACAAAAATCCAGCATTATCAGAGATTTGCACCAGATGGCGCAACACTGAATAAATATAGTTGGTAAAAATGGAATAGAAGTAGCAAATTTGCCAGTCAAACAAACCACCGCTGTATAGCTAAATGGGTAGCACAGCATGCCTAAAGCGTACTGATGATGAAGGCTTAGCACCCTTCGAAATGGATCTATCTGCTCAGCTATGGCAGGTTGTCTGAAAAATTTTCTACTTACTATTCCAAAAACAAAATACAATTTTTCAAATTTAGAAAAATTTAAAAATAACAATAATTATCATTAGAAAAAAATTATTGTTCTGACCTTGAGCTCGAATCGAACCTTGAATCATTTATCAATAGGCCGATAAAAATAAAAACAATTGTTAATAAACAATGAGCACTTGGGATTGTCAAACAAAGTAATTGACAATAACCAAAAATCCAGCATTATCAGTGATTTGCACCAGATGGCGCAACACTGAATAAAAATAATTGGTAAAAAAGGAATAGAAGTAGCAAATTTGCCAGTCAAACAAACCACCGCTGTATAGCTGAATGGTTAGCGCAGCATGCCTAAAGCGTACTGATGATGAAGGCTTAGCACCCTTCGAAATGGATCTATCTGCGCAGCTATGGCAGGTTGTCTGAAAACTTTTCTACTTACTATTCCAAAAATAAAATACAATTTTTCAAACTTAGAAAAATTAAAAAATAACAATAATTATCATTAGAAAAAAATTATTGTTCTGGCCTTGAGCTCGAATCGAAGCTTGAATCATTTATCAATAGGCCGATAAAAACAAAAACAATTGTTAATAAACCATAAGCACTTGGGAATGTCAAACAAAGTAATTTACAATAAACAAAAATCCAGCATTATCAGTGATTTGCACCAGATGGCGCAACACTGAATAAATATAGTTGGTAAAAAAGGAATAGAAATAGCAAATTTGCCAGTCAAACAAACCACCGTTGTATAGCTAAATGGTTAGCGCAGCATGCCTAAAGCGTACTGATTATGAAGGCTTAACACCCTTCGAAATGGATCTATCTGCGCAGCTATGGCAGGTTCTCTGAAAAATTTTCTACTAACTATTTCAAAAACAAAATAAAATTTTTCAAATTAAGAAAAATTAAAAAATAACAACAATTATCGTTAGAAAAAAATTATTGTTCTGGCCTTGAGCTCGAATCGAACCTTGAATCATTTATCAATAGGCAGATAAAAACAAAAACAATTGGTAATAAACCATGAGCACTTGGGAATGTCAAACAAAGTAATTGACAATAAACAAAAATCCAGCTTTATCAGTGATTTGCACCAGATGGCGCAACACTGAATAAATATAGTTGGTAAAAAAGGAATAGAAGTAGCAAATTTGCCAGTCAAACAAACCACCGCTGTATAGCTAAATGGTTAGCGCAGCATGCCTAAAGCGTACTGATTATGAAGGCTTATCACCCTTCGAAATGGATCTATCTGCGCAGCTATGGCAGGTTGTCTGAAACATTTTCTACTTACTATTCCAAAAACAAAATAAAATTTTTCAAATTAAGAAAAATTAAAAAATAACAATAATTATCGTTAGAAAAAAATATTGTTCTGGCCTTGAGCTCGAATCGAACCTTGAATCATTTATCAATAGGCCGTTAAAAACAAAAACAATTGTTAATAAACCATGAGCACTTTGGAATTTCAAACAAAGTAATTGACAAAAAACAAAAATCCAGCATTATCAGTGATTTGCACCAGATGGCGCAACACTGAATAAATATAGTTGGTAAAAAAGGAATAGAAGTAGCAAATTTGCCAGTCAAACAAACCACCGCTGTATAGCTGAATGGTTAGCGCAGCATGCCTAAAGCGTACTGATGATGAAGGCTTAGCACCCTTCGAAATGGATCTATCTGCGCAGCTATGGCAGGTTGTCTGAAACATTTTTACTTACTATTCCAAAAACAAAATACAACTTTTCAAATTTAGAAAAATTAAAAAATAACAATAATTATCATTAGAAAAAAATTGTTGTTCTGGCCTTGAGCTCGAATCGAACCTTTAATCATTTATCAATAGGCCGATAAAAACAAAAACAATTGTTAATAAACAGTGAGCACTTGGGAATGTCAAACAAAGTAATTGACAATAAACAAAAATCCAGCATTATCAGAGATTTGCACCAGATGGCGCAACACTGAATAAATATAGTTGGTAAAAATGGAATAGAAGTAGCAAATTTGCCAGTCAAACAAACCACCGCTGTATAGCTAAATGGGTAGCACAGCATGCCTAAAGCGTACTGATTATGAAGGCTTAACACCCTTCGAAATGGATCTATCTGCGCAGCTATGGCAGGTTCTCTGAAAAATTTTCTACTTACTATTTCAAAAACAAAATAAAATTTTTCAAATTAAGAAAAATTAAAAAATAACAACAATTATCGTTAGAAAAAAATTATTGTTCTGGCCTTGAGCTCGAATCGAACCTTGAATCATTTATCAATAGGCAGATAAAAACAAAAACAATTGGTAATAAACCATGAGCACTTGGGAATGTCAAACAAAGTAATTGACAATAAACAAAAATCCAGCTTTATCAGTGATTTGCACCAGATGGCGCAACACTTAATAAATATAGTTGGTAAAAAGGAATAGAAGTAGCAAATTTGCCAGTCAAACAAACCACCGCTGTATAGCTAAATGGTTAGCGCAGGATGCCTAAAGTGTATTGATGATGAAGGCTTAGCACCCTTCGAAATGGATATATCTGCGCAGCTATGGCAGGTTGTCTGAAAAATTTTCTACTTACTATTCCAAAAACAAAATACAATTATTCAAATTTAGAAAAATTAAAAAATAACAATAATTATCATTAGAAAAAAATTATTGTTCTGGCCTTGAGCTCGAATCGAACCTTGAATCAGTAAGCCGATAAAAGCAAAAACAATTGTTAATAAACCATGAGCACTTGGGAATATCAAACAAAGTAATTGAAAATAAACAAAAATCCAGCATTATCAGTGATTTGCACCAGATGGAGCAACACTGAATAAATATAGGTGGTAAAAAAGGAATAGAAGTAGCAAATTTGCCAGTCAAACAAACCACCGCTGTATAGCTAAATGGTTAGCGCAGCATGCCTAAAGCGTACTGATGATGAAGGTGTAGCACCCTTCGAAATGGATCTATCTGCGCAGCTATGGCAGGTTGTCTGAAACATTTTCTACTTACTATTCCAACAACAAAATACAATTTTTCAAATTTAGAAAAATTAAAAAATAACAATAATTATCATTAGAAAAAAATTATTGCTTTGGCCTTTAGCTCTAATCGAACCTTGAATCATTTATCAATAGGCCGATAAAAACAAAAACAATTGTTAATAACCCATGAGCACTTGGGAATATCAAACAAAGTAATTGACAATAAGCAAAAATCCAGCATTATCAGTAATTTGCAGCAGATGGCGAAACACTGAATAAATATAGTTTGTAAAAAAGGAATAGAAGTAGCAAATTTGCCAGTGAAACAAACCACCGCTGTATAGCTAAATGGTTAGCGCAGCATGCCTAAAGCGTACTGATTATGAAGGCTTAGCACCCTTCGAAATGGATCTATCTGCGCAGCTATGGCAGGTTGTCTGAAAAATTTTCTACTTACTATTCCAAAAACAAAATACAGTTTTTCAAATTTAGAAAAATTGAAAAATAACAATAATTATCGTTAGAAAAAAATTGTTGTTCTGGCCTTGAGCTCGAATCGAACCTTGAATCATTTATCAATAGGCCGATAAAAACAAAAACAATTGTTAATAAACCATGAGCACTTGGGAATGTCAAACAAAGTAATTGACAATAAACCAAAATCCAGCATTATCAGTGATGATGAAGGCTTAGCACCCTTCGAAATGGATCTATCTGCGCAGCTATGGCAGGTTGTCTGAAACATTTTTTACTTACTATTCCAAAAACAAAATACAACTTTTCAAATTTAGAAAAATTTAAAAATAACAATAATTATCATTAGAAAAAAATTATTGTTCTGGCCTTGAGCTCGAATCGAACTTTGAATCATTTATCAATAGGCCGATAAAAACAAACGCAATTGTTAATAAACCATGAGCACTTGGGAATGTGAAACAAAGTAATTGACAATAAACGAAAATCCAGCATTATCAGTGATTTGCACTAGATGGCGCAACACTGAATAAATATAGTTGGTAAAAATGGAATAGAAGTAGCAAATTTGCCAGTCAAACAAACCACCGCTGTATAGCTAAATGGTTAGCGCAGCATGCCTAAAGCGTACTGATGATGAAGGCTTAGCACCCTTCGTAATGGATCTATCTGAAACATTTTTTACTTACTATTCCAAAAACAAAATACAACTTTTCAAATTTAAAAAAATTAAAAAATAACAATAATTATCATTAGAAAAAAATTATTGTTCTGGCCTTGAGCACGAATCGAACCTTGGATCATTTATCAATAGGCCGATAAAAACCAAAACAATGAGCACTTGGGAATGTCAAACAAAGTAATTGATAATAAACAAAAATCCAGCATTATCAGTGATTTGCACCAGATGGCGCAACACTGAATAAATATAGTTGGTAAAAATGGAATAGAAGTAGCAAATTTGCCAGTCAAACAAACCACCGCTGTATAGCTAAATGGGTAGCACAGCATGCCTAAAGCGTACTGATGATGAAGGCTTAGCACCCTTCGAAATGGATCTATCTGCGCAGCTATGGCACGTTGTCTGAAAAATTGTCTACTTACTATTCCAAAAACAAAATACAATTTTTCAAATTTAGAAAAATTAAAAAATAACAATAATTATCACTAGAAAATAATTATTGTTCTGGCCTTGAGCTCGAATCGAACCTTGAATCATTTATCAATAGGCCGATAAAAACAAAAACAATTGTTAATAAACAATGAGCACTTGGGAATGTCAAACAAAGTAATTGACAATAAACAAAAATCCAGCATTATCAGTGATTTGCACCAGATGGCGCAACACTTAATAAATATAGTTGGTAAAAAAGGAATAGAAGTAGCAAATTTGGTTAGCGCAGCATGCCTAAAGCGTACTGATGATGAAGGCTTAGCACCCTTCGAAATGGATCTATCTGCGCAGCTATGGCAGGTTGTCTGAAACATTTTCTACTTACTATTCCAAAAACAAAATACAATTTTTCAAATTTAGAAAAATTAAAAAATAACAATAATTATCATTAGAAAAAAATTATTGTTCTGGCCTTGAGCTCGAATCGAACCTTGAATCATTTAGCATTAGGCCGATAAAAACAAAAACAATTGTTAATAAACCATGAGCACTTGGGAATGTCAAACAAAGTAATTGACAATAAACAGAAATCCAGCATTATCAGTGATATGCACCAGATGGCGCAACACTGAATAAATATAGTTGGTAAAAAAGGAATAGAAGTAGCAAATTTGCCAGTCAAAGAAACCACCGCTGTATAGCTAAATGGTTAGCGCAGCATGCCTAAAGCGTACTGATTATGAAGGCTTAGCACCCTTCGAAATGGATCTATCTGCGCAGCTATGGCAGGTTGTCTGAAAATTTTTCTACTTACTATTCCAAAAACAAAATACAGTTTTTCAAATTTAGAAAAATTGAAAAATAACAATAATTATCGTTAGAAAAAAATTGTTGTTCTGGCCTTGAGCTCGAATCGAACCTTGAATCATTTATCAATAGGCCGATAAAAACAAAAACAATTGTTAATAAACCATGAGCACTTGGGAATGTCAAACAAAGTAATTGACAATAAACCAAAATCCAGCATTATCAGTGATGATGAAGGCTTAGCACCCTTCTAAATGGATCTATCTGCGCAGCTATGGCAAGTTGTCTGAAACATTTTTTACTTACTATTCCAAAAACAAAATACAACTTTTCAAATTTAGAAAAATTTAAAAATAACAATAATTATCATTAGAAAAAAATTATTGTTCTGGCCTTGAGCTCGAATCGAACCTTGAATCATTTATCAATAGGCCGATAAAAACAAAAACAATTGTTAATAAACAATGAGCACTTGGGAATGTCAAAGAAAGTAATTGGCAATAAACAAAAATCCAGCATTATCAGTGATTTGCACCAAATGGCGCAACACTTAATAAATATAGTTGGTAAAAAAGGAATAGAAGTAGCAAATTTGGTTAGCGCAGCATGCCTAAAGCGTACTGATGATGAAGGCTTAGCACCCTTCGAAATGGATCTATCTGCGCAGCTATGGCAGGTTGTCTGAAACATTTTCTACTTACTATTCCAAAAACAAAATACAATTTTTCAAATTTAGAAAAATTAAAAAATAACAATAATTATCATTAGAAAAAAATTATTGTTCTAGCCTTGAGCTCGAATCGAACCTTGAATCATTTAGCAATAGACCGATAAAAACAAAAACAATTGTTAATAAACCATGAGCACTTGGGAATGTCAAACAAAGTAATTGACAATAAACAGAAATCCAGCATTATCAGTGATATGCACCAAATGGTGCACCACTGAATAAATATATTTGGTAAAAAAGGAATAGAAGTAGCAAATTTGCCAGTCAAACAAACCACCGCTGTATAGCTAAATGGTTAGCGCAGCATGCCTAAAGTGTACTGATGATGAAGACTTAGCACCCTTTGAAATGGATCTATCTGCGCAGCTATGGCAGGTTGTCTGAAAAATTTTCTACTTACTATTCCAAAAACAAAATACAATTATTCAAATTTAGAAAAATTAAAAAATAACAATAATTATCATTAGAAAAAAATTATTGTTCTGGCCTTGAGCTCGAATCGAACCTTGAATCATTTATCAGTAAGCCGATAAAAGCAAAAACAATTGTTAATAAACCATGAGCACTTGGGAATATCAAACAAAGTAATTGACAATAAAAAAAAATCCAGCATTATCAGTGATTTGCACAAGATGGAGCAACACTGAATAAATATAGGTGGTAAAAAAGGAATAGAAGTAGCAAATTTGCCAGTCAAACAAACCACCGCTGTATAGCTAAATGGTTAGCGCAGCATGCCTAAAGCGTACTGATGATGAAGGCTTAGCACCCTTCGAAATGGATCTATCTGCGCAGCTATGGCAGGTTGTCTGAAACATTTTCTACTTACTATTCCAACAACAAAATACAATTTTTCAAATTTAGAAAAATTAAAAAATAACAATAATTATCATTAGAAAAAAATTATTGTTTTGGCCTTTAGCTCTAATCGAACCTTGAATCATTTATCAATAGGCCGATAAAAACAAAAACAATTGTTAATAACCCATGAGCACTTGGGAATATCAAACAAAGTAATTGACAATAAGCAAAAATCCAGCATTATCAGTGATTTGCAGCAGATGGCGAAACACTGAATAAATATAGTTGGTAAAAAAGGAATAGAAGTAGCAAATTTGCCAGTCAAACAAACCACCGCTGTATAGCTAAATGGTTAGCGCAGCATGCCTAAAGCGTACTGATTATGAAGGCTTAGCACCCTTCGAAATGGATCTATCTGCGCAGCTATGGCAGGTTGTCTGAAAATTTTTCTACTTACTATTCCAAAAACAAAATACAGTTTTTCAAATTTAGAAAAATTGAAAAATAACAATAATTATCGTTAGAAAAAAATTGTTGTTCTGGCCTTGAGCTCGAATCGAACCTTGAATCATTTATCAATAGGCCGATAAAAACAAAAACAATTGTTAATAAACCATGAGCACTTGGGAATGTCAAACAAAGTAATTGACAATAAACCAAAATCCAGCATTATCAGTGATGATGAAGGCTTAGCACCCTTCGAAATGGATCTATCTGCGCAGCTATGGCAGGTTGTCTGAAACATTTTTTACTTACTATTCCAAAAACAAAATACAACTTTTCAAATTTAGAAAAATTTAAAAATAACAATAATTGTCATTAGAAAAAAATTATTGTTCTGGCCTTGAGCTCGAATCGAACTTTGAATCATTTATCAATAGGCCGATAAAAACAAAAACAATTGTTAATAAACCACGAGCACTTGGGAATGTGAAACAAAGTAATTGACAATAAACGAAAATCCAGCATTATCAGTGATTTGCACTAGATGGCGCAACACTGAATAAATATAGTTGGTAAAAAAGGAATAGAAGTAGCAAATTTGCCAGTCAAACAAACCACCGCTGTATAGCTAAATGCCTAAAGCGTACTGATGATGAAGGCTTAGCACCTTTCGTAATGGATCTATCTGCGCAGCTATGGCAAGTTGTCTGAAACATTTTTTACTTACTATTCCAAAAACAAAATACAACTTTTCAAATTTAAAAAAATTAAAAAATAACAATAATTATCATTAGAAAATAATTATTGTTCTGGCCTTGAGCTCGAATCGAACCTTGAATCATTTATCAATAGGCCGATAAAAACAAAAACAATTGTTAATAAACAATGAGCACTTGGGAATGTCAAACAAAGTAAATGACAATAAACAAAAATTCAGCATTATCAGTGATTTGCATCAGATGGCGCAAGACTGAATAAATATAGTTGGTAAAAAAGGAATAGAAGTAACAAATTTGCCAGTCAAACAAACCACCGTTGAATAGCTAAATGGTTAGCGCAGCATGCCTAAAGCGTACTGATGATGAAGGCTAAGCACCCTTCGAAATGGATCTATCTGCGCAGCTATGGCAGGTTGTCTGAAACATTTTTTACTTACTATTCCAAAAACAAAATACAACTTTTCAAATTTAAAAAAATTAAAAAATAACAATAATTATCATTAGAAAAAAATTATTGTTCTGGCCTTGAGCTCGAATTGAACCTTGAATCATTTATCAATAGGCCGATAAAAACAAAGCAATTGTTAATAAACCATGAGAACTTGGGAATGTCAAACAAAGTAATTGACAATAAACAAAAATCCAGCATTATCAGTGATTTGCACCAGATGGCGCAACACTGAATAAATATAGTTGGTAAAAAAGGAATAGAAGTAGCAAATTTGCCAGTCAAACAATCCACCGCTGTATAGCTAAATGGTTAGCGCAGCATGCCTAAAGCGTACTGATGATGAAGGCTTAGCACCCTTCGAAATGAATCTATCTGCGCAGCTATGGCAGGTTGTCTGAAACATTTTTTACTTACTATTCCAAAAACAAAATACAACTTTTCAAATTTAGAAAAATTAAAAAATAACAATAATAATCATTAGACAAAATATTATTGTTCTGCCCTTGAGCTCGAGTCGAACCTTGAATCATTTATCAATAGGCCGATAAAAACAAAGCAATTGTTAATAAATCATGAGCACTTGGGAATGTCAAACAAAGTAATTGACAATAAACAAAAATCCAGCATTATCAGCGATTTGCGCCAGATGGCGCAACCCTGAATAAATATAGTTGGTAAAAAAGGAATAGAAGTAGCAAATTTGCCAGTCAAACAAACCACCGCTGTATAGCTAAATGGTTAGCGCAGCATGCCTAAAGCGTACTGATGATGAAGGCTTAGCACCCTTCGAAATGGATCTATCTGCGTAGCTATGGCAGGTTGTCTGAAAAATTTTCTACTTACTATTCCAAAAACAAAATACATTTTTTTTTAAATTTAGAAAAATTAAAAAATAACAATATTTGTCATTAGAAAAAAATTATTGTTCTGGCCTTGAGCTCGAATCGAACTTTGAATCATTTATCAATAGGCCGATAAAAACCAAAAACAATTGTTAATAAACCATGAGCACTTGGGAATGTCAAACAAAGTAATTGACAATAAACAAAAATCCAGCTTATCAGTGATTTGCACCAGATGGCGCAACACTAAATAAATATAGTTAGTAAAAAAGGAATAGAAGTAGCAAATTTGCCAGTCAAACAAACCACCGCTGTATAGCTAAATGGTTAGCGCAGCATGCCTAAAGTGTACTGATGATGAAGGCTTAGCACCCTTCGAAATGGATCTATCTGCGCAGCTATGGCAGGTTGTCTGAAAAATTATCTACTTACTATTCCAAAAACAAAATAAAATTTTTCAATTTAAGAAAAATTAAAAAATAACAATAATTATCGTTAGAAAAAAATTATTGTTCTGGCGTTGAGCTCGAATCGAACCTTGAATCATTTATCAATAGGCCGATAAAAACAAAAACAATTGTTAATAAACCATGAGCACTTGGGAATGTCAAACAAAGTAATTGACAATAAACAAAAATCCAGCATTATCAGTGATTTGCACCATATGGCGCAACACTGAATAAATATTTTTGGGAAAAAAGGAATAGAAGCAGCAAATTTGCCAGTCAAACAAACCACCGCTGTATAGCTAAATGGTTGGCGCAGCATGCCTAAAGCGTACTGATGATGAAGGCTTGTTGAAAGGTTGTCTGAACATTTTTCTACTTACTATTCCAAAAACAAAATACAATTTTTCAAATTTAGAAAAATTAAAAAATAACAATAATTACCATTAGAAAAAAATTATTGTTCTGGCCTTGAGCTCGAATCGAACCTTGAATCATTTAGCAATAGGCCGATAAAAACAAAAACAGTTGTTAGTAAACCATGAGCATTTGCGAATGTGAAACAAAGTAATTGACAATAAACAAAAATCCAGCATTATCAGTGATTTGCACTAGATGGCGCAACACTGAATAAATATAGTGGGTAAAAAAGGAATAGAAGTAGCAAATTTGCCAGTCAAACAAACCACCGCTGTATAGCTAAATGGTTAGCGCAGCATGCCTAAATCGTACTGATGATGAAGGCTTAGCACCCTTCGAAATAGATCTATCTGCGCAGCTATGGCAGGTTGTCTGAAACATTTTTTACTTACTATTCCAAAAACAAAATACAACTTTTCAAATTTAGAAAAATTAAAAAATAACAATAATTATCATTAGAAAAAAATTATTGTTCTGGCCTTGAGCTCGAATCGAACCTTGAATCATTTATCAATAGGCCGATAAAAACAAAAACAATTGTTAATAAACAATGAGCACTTGGGAATGTCAAACAAAGTAATTGACAATAAACAAAAATCCAGCATTATCAGTGATTTGCACCAGATGGTGCAACACTTAATAAATATAGTTGGTAAAAAAGGAATAGAAGTAGCAAATTTGGTTAGCGCAGCATGCCTAAAGCGTACTGATGATGAAGGCTTAGCACCCTTCGAAATGGATCTATCTGCGCAGCTATGGCAGGTTGTCTGAAACATTTTCTACTTACTATTCCAAAAACAAAATACAATTTTTCAAATTTAGAAAAATCAAAAAATAACAATAATTATCATTAGAAAAAAATTATTGTCTGGCCTTGAGCTCGAATCGAACCTTGAATCATTTAGCAATAGGCCGATAAAAACAAAAACAATTGTTAATAAACCATGAGCACTTGGGAATGTCAAACAAAGTAAATGACAATAAACAAAAATCCAGCATTATCAGTGATTTGCACCAGATGGCGCAACACTGAATAAATATAGTTGGTAAAAAAGGAATAGAAGTAGCAAATTTTCCAGTCAAACAAACCACCGCTGTATAGCCAAATGGTTAGCGCAGCATGCCTATAGCGTACTGATGATGAAGGCTTAGCACCCTTCGAAATGGATCTATCTGCGCAGCTATGGCAGGTTGTCTGAAACATTTTTTACTTACTATTCCAAAAACAAAATACAACTTTTCAAATTTAGAAAAATTAAAAAATAACAATAATTATCATTAGAAAAAAATTATTTTTCTGGCCTTGAGCTCGAAGCGAACCTTGAATCATTTATCAATAGGCCGATAAAAACAAAGCAATTGTTAATAAACCATGAGCACTTGGGAATGCCAAACAAAGTAATTGACAATAAACAAAAATCCAGCATTAGCAGTGATTTGCACCAGATGGCGCAACACTGAATAAATATAGTTGGTAAAAAAGGAATAGAAGTAGCAAATTTGCCAGTCAAACAAACCACCGCTGTATAGCTAAATGGTTAGCGCAGCATGCCTAAAGTGTACTGATGATGAAGGCTTAGCACCCTTCGAAATGGATCTATCTGCGCAGCTATGGCAGGTTGTCTGAAAAATTTTCTACTTACTATTCCAAAAAAAAAATACAATTATTCAAATTTAGAAAAATTAAAAAATAACAATAATTATCATTAGAAAAAAATTATTGTTCTGGCCTTGAGCTCGAATCGAACCTTGAATCATTTATCAATAAGCCGATAAAAACAAAAACAATTGTTAATAAACCATGAGCACTTGGGAATGTCAAACAAAGTAATTGACAATAAACAAAAATCCAGCATTATCAGTGATTTGCACCATATGGAGCAACACTGAATAAATATAGTTGGTAAAAAAGGAATAGAAGTAGCAAATTTGCCAGTCAAACAAACCACCGCTGTATAGCTAAATGGTTAGCGCAGCATGCCTAAAGCGTACTGATGATGAAGGCTTAGCACGCTTCGAAATGGATCTATCTGCGCAGCTATGGCAGGTTGTCTGAAACATTTTCTACTTACTATTCCAACAACAAAATACAATTTTTCAAATTTAGAAAAATTAAAAAATAACAATAATTATCATTAGAAAAAAATTATTGTTCTGGCCTTTAGCTTGAATCGAACCTTGAATCATTTATCAATAGGCCGATAAAAACAAAAACAATTGTTAATAACCCATGAGCACTTGGGAATATCAAACAAAGTAATTGACAATAAGCAAAAATCCAGCATTATCAGTGATTTGCTGCAGATGGCGCAACACTGAATAAATATAGTTGGTAAAAAAGGAATAGAAGTAGCAAATTTTCCAGTCAAACAAACCACCGCTGTATAGCTAAATGGTTAGCGCAGCATGCCTAAAGCGTACTGATGATGAAGGCTTAGCACCCTTCGAAATGAATCTATCTGCGCAGCTATGGCAGGTTGTCTGAAAAATTGTCTACTTACTATTCCAAAAACAAAATACAATTTTTCAAATTTGGAAAATTAAAAAATAACAATAATTATCATAAGAAAAAAATTATTGTTCTGGCCTTGAGCTCGAATCGAACCTTGAATCATTTATCAATAGGCCGATAAAAACAAAAACAATTGTTAATAAACCATGAGCACTTGGGAATGTCAAACAAAGTAATTGACAATAAAAAAAAAAATACAGCATTATTAATGATTTGCACCAGATGGCGCAACACTGAATAAATATATTTGGTAAAAACGGAATAGAAGTAGCAAATTTGCCAGTCAAACACACCACCACTGAATAGCTAAATGGTTAGCGCAGCATGCCTAAAGCGTACCGATGATGAAGGCTTAGCACCCTTCGAAATGTATCTATCTGCGCAGCTATGGCAGGTTGTCTGAAAAATTTTCTACTTACTATTCCAAAAACAAAATACAATTTTTCAAATTTAGAAAAATTAAAAAATAACATTAATTATCATTAGAAAACAATTATTGTCCTGGCTTGAGCTCGATTCGAACCTTGAATCATTTATCAACAGGCCGACAAAAACAAAAACAATTGTTAATAAACCATGAGCACTTGGGAATGTCAAACAAAGTAATTGACAATAAAAAAAAATCCAGCATTATTAATGATTTGCACCAGATGGCGCAACACTGAATAAATATATTTGGTAAAAAAGGAATAGAAGTAGCAAATTTGCCATTCAAACAAACCACCGTTGTATAGCTAAATGGTTAGCGCAGCATGCCTAAAGCGTAGTGATGATGAAGGCTTAGCACCCTTCGAAATGGATCTATCTGCGCAGCTATGGCAGGTTGTCTGGAAAATTGTCTACTTACTATTCCAAAAACAAAATACAATTTTTCAAATTTAGAAAAATTAAAAAATAACCATAATTATCATAAGAAAAAAATTATTGTTCTGGCCTTGAGCTCGAATCGAACCTTGAATCATTTATCAATAGGCCGATAAAAACAAAAATAAATCATTTTTTATTTAAACGTTTCTTTACACGGCGATCCTGCCAGTCTAGATCAGAATTCGCAAAACTGCTAAAGATCTAGCTGGTTAGAGGAGCTTGTCGCGTAAAACAAGCAGGATTCGCTTTCTTTACAGCAAAAAAATCTAGCTGGAGGTAGATCCTGCCAGTTCAGATCAAAAATTAAAGAAAAAAGTTTTCATAAAAAACGAAAAAGCAGCGATGTTAGCAGCAGCAGTACAATCAAGAAATTAAGCATCGTTTTCATGGCATAAAATACGGACATTGGTAACAATTTTGACTGGCAGCATGCGAGCATATATAGAGGTGGAATATAATAAGGAATAAATACTACTTGCAAATTAACAATTTTGACTGGCAGCATGTGAGCATATAAAGAGGTGGAATATAATAAGGAATAAATATTACATGGAAATTAACAATTTTGACCTGCAGCGAAATAGAACCCTCTGAAAATTAGACTGGCAGCAATAGAGAATAAGTATAAAAATGTAGAATCAATTGATAGGCCTTAGAGAAGCTAAACCATTAGCAACAACTTTTGTTTTTGTATAGGGATTTTTTTTAAATAGGATTACAAGAAATTCACAATGAAAAATAACTTAAGACCAAATGCTAAAATTTAAAATGTTGAAAAACTTAAAGGAAACACAAAGAAAATTAAAATGTCGTATTGAAAAAAAATTTTAATGTTAAAATCTTAAGAAAAAAAGGATATTAACGCTATCACTGAAAATAGCATAAAAATTAATTTTATAATATTTTGTAAATTGAAAAAAAAAAAAACAGTTTCAACAATAGCATTCCAATTTACTCGTCAGTAAAAATGAAAACAAACAAAAAAGCAAAAATTTCATATTGGTATCCAGTTACCATTAATTCACAAACATGTAAACATATGCCGATTTTTAAGTGAATCGACGCTCTTAAGGGTCGGCTGTGCAAAAAATTACTCATCATAGTAAATATACAAAAAAAAATAGCAAAAGTCGGCATATTATGAAAAAAGCGAAAATCAGCATAACGGGCACTATCTGTAAAGCAAATGCAAACGAATAAAAGCAAAGAGAAAACACATAAACTCATAATATCAAGTTACCACTATGATATAAATTACAACTGAATTCAAACAAATTTTTATTTGTTAACACCAAGCAAGTTGACTGGGTCATTCAACGTAAAGTGAAACAACACGGCACACTTATCACAGTGACATTAGAGTGACCGTCTATAATTAAGCATAAAATTATGTACGCTCACTTAAAAGGCCGATAGTGTAGTATCGCGTGGAATTCACCTCACTTCAAACACGCTTAACATTACAAATATACGTTCATTGACCCAGATAACTACCATGAGTTCATTCGCATTTGCCAAGTTGCCCAATATATTGATACGTCATACCAAACGGCTCAAGCGGGAATCATATTGACAATATGTAGGTCAATATAATAATTTGTTGACAAACCATTCCTCACTATTGAGTCAAGCACCTTTAGTATGTAAATATTAATTAAGTATGTTTATACGTATAGGTTAAGAACTTTTGTATAAATAATAATGAATTTCGTCAATAAAGAAGAATTAACAAATTGCTATCCAACGCTACTCATCAGCGTTCGTCAGCTAAATAATTTTTTGTTTAAACGATTTCTTTACACTGGGGCGGGGTAATTAAGCAACTGCAGGACCAAGATTCCGTCTCCCTAATCAATAGTCCTAACAAGAAATCTTTACACTTGCACATTGCACAAAACTTCTAACAACTTACCCTAAGTGAACGTAAGAAAAGCGGCACGGCACTTGCTCAACATATTCAAACACATAGACACACCGCTGTGCTACACAATACAAAAATAATAGACACAGAGAGGAAAGAGAAAATGCGGTACACACTAGAGAGTCTTCACATACCAAAAAATAGAGAGAAAACAGTAAATAGAAGAGAAGATACTGATCAAATGGCGGCAGCATATCTATTACGCTTATGATTAGAACTTAGTTTTGACAAATATACCAAACATGCATGGTATTATATATTCATGCGAGTTTTTTGATATTTTATTTTAGTTATTATTTTATGTGAGTTTTTTTCCGCATTTAATGTTTGTGTCATGATCTTACAATGTTTATGTTCCAACTTCTTTTTACAAAGTTGTCTTTGTTATTGTTTATAAATAAAGATGTCCGCCCCTGAAGATGTTAAGGAGTTTGGCGAAACTTTGGGTTACAATAGTTTTGAATTGAACGTACTTACTTTTCCGAAATCCAACTCTGATCACCTGTCAGCGCTCGCATGTATTTTGGCTGCTATTCACCCATCCTACCATAGATTTTAGATGGTAAAACGGCCCCAAAAAGAGCCCACTCTCACTTCCTTCGATCAAGCCAAACAAATTGGTTTTGGGGTAACATTACAAAAAGTATATTTCTAAAATTCAGTGCATAATCTTAGTATAAATCTAATCATCATTTCATCATCATTTATTAGTTATTAGTTTTAATACATTAGCACATTAAGATTAAAATCTTTTTTTGCACAATACAAACATAAAACTTACGTATATGAAAATACTTATATAAAAATTAAAAATATGAAATAGACACATTTATAAAAACTGTGTTAGTTTTAATACATTAGCACACCAAGATTAAAATCCTCTATTGCGCAATACAAACATAAAACTTATGTATATGAAAATACTTATATAAAAATTAAAAATATAAGATACACAAATTTATAAAAACCGTGTTATACAATTTGATCACTAAAATAGTCAAATATAAGATTTTTAAAATTATTTTCTCTCATTGAGTTCCTTAAAGACTGTGGAATGGAGTTCCATAGCCGTTAACAAAGAAAAGCCTGGAAGAGGTTAAATAATTAAACTTTGGAAGAATAAAATTAGAGGAGCGTGTGCTTTTGGAAAACGTAAGCTTATCGTACAAATAACCCAGCTTTTTGTTAACTAGCAACTTAAACATAAAAATGCAATTACGCGCTTTGATAAAATTTATTAGGTCACATCCAAGAATTGAGTTTCTCAACGTAGATAAGTGAGCAAATTTCTTTAAACCGTGCACATATCTAGTAGCGTGGTTGAAAGCAACACTGAGTTTATGAAGGGAGACAGCATCTAAATTGCTATAAACGAACTCAAAGTATGTTATGTAAGGTACAATAAGACACAGAATAAGCTTTTTCTTTGTATCAGGTGGTACGAAAATTGATGACACCCTAAGGCACCGCAATGTATAATAGATTTTACCCACAACTTGATTGACGTGGTCTTCGCAGGACAACTTAGAGTTGATTACAAAGCCTAGATTTCGTACTTTATCGACTAACTGAATTCTTGCAGATCCGATATAAAAGTGTGGGATATCAGAGGACTGGATCTTATCTTTATAGATTGGAAGAACATATGATTTTCCAGCATTAAGGCACAGAAGGTTTGACCTAGACGAGCGTAAGTCCGCATTCAGCTTATCTGTAAGATCCTGAACCAGGCTGATATGGCTTGAAATGTATAATTGCACATCATCCGCAAAAGCATGCCGTCGAGCAAAAGAAAATAAATAAAAATAAATTTAAGGCGCGATAACCTCCGAAGCGATCTAAGGCCGAGCTTCTCTTCCAATTTGCGTCGTGCTCCTCTTGATTTTCCCTACAAATTGACCGGACGGGACCTACATGTTTTATGCCGACTCCGAACGGCATCTGCAAGGCAGATGAGTTTTCACTGAGAGCTTTTCATGGCAGAAATACACCCGGAGCGCTTGCCAAACACTGCCGAGGGGCGACCCCGCTTAGAAAAATTTTCTTCTAATTGAAAAACCTTATTTCTAAAATTTTGTTGTTGCTTTGCCCGGGAGTTGAACCCAGGGCATACGGTGTGATAGGCGGAGCACGCTACCATCACACCACGGTGGCCGCCTAGCAAAAAGCAAACATTAAAAATGTCATTTATAAAGATACTGAAAACAGGGGTACCCAAGACAGAGCCCTGTGGTACTCCAGACCTGGTAAAGCAGCTGCAGAGAAACTATTCCCGACTTTAACCTTTTGAGTTCGGTTTCTAAGATAGCTCTTTACCAGCTTAACTGCGTTTTCATCAAAACCGAAACATTTATATAGCTTATCACAGAGAAGGATATGGTTGACAGAGTCAAATGCCTTGGAGAAATCCAAAAGACACAGAAGCGTCAAGTGACCCTGGTCAAACTCCTGACGGATGTCATCGAGAACTTTCGTGACAGCAGTCGAGCAAGAGTGAGCTTCTCTAAAACCCGATTGAAATGCACTGAGGATATTATTTTTCTCAATAAAAGCTATAATTTGATTCGCCATAAGTAATGATCAATTGAACAAGTTGACAGGTGTGGTGTGTTGTGTTACAATAAGTGTCTATGTGTATGTGTGTATGTGTCTGCTTATGTCAAGTGTGGAGTGTTGGGTAACGTGTTCTGTATTCTGTGTGACGCGACCTCTGTGGGAATAGTTGCTCATTTAACCATCCCGGCCCCCCTAGGTGTATACTTAGCCTAGCAAACGTTGTAACTGTTGTAACGTCTCCACGACGTTGCTTAGCCCGGTGGCGCGTCGGTGATGCGACCGGGGCTGCTGACGATGACGATGACTAGCTGGGAGAGGCCGAGATAGTCGACGATGCTGCGGCTGCTGAGAAGTTTGACGTACTACGGGACAGCGGCTTCGTGAGGCTGCGACGGGTGCGTTACTTCCGGCGCGCTTCGTTTCTCTCGACGTTGCAGGCTGTCGACGGCGGCGGTTCCCCATGGCGATCGGATTCCCTTGTGGGCCTCGATGGAACATCGTGTGGTGGGGTTGGTAACAAATTTGGCACACGTTGGCTGATGTGCACTCCGTTGCGATATGCGTGTGCGCCAGGCAATTAAGGCAGTCCTCGTGCGCGGCTGCCACTTGTCGACGTTGCGGTGGTGTCATGCCCCAGAATATGGGACACAGGCGGAGTGCGTGAGGACGACTACAAAGTCCACATCGTAAACGGGTGTTGTTGGCGTCGCGCATCGTTTCGGTCGGGGCAGGCCACTCCGGTGGAGCTGCTACGGCCCTTGGAGCCCGATTACGCGGTGCTGCGGCTGGGATCGCCATGGGCTGTGCGTTGCTGCGACGCGGCGGAACTACTGGGGTTTCGTTGCGTCGTCCGACTACATTCCCAGATTGCGCGACATTGGATTCGGAGGTGGCAATCATCTCGGTGTCCATGATCTCTATCGGGAGAGAAAGAAAGTTCGTGTTTTATACGAGGTTGCATGTTAGGGGTAGGAAACTTTTTCAATATGGTAGTGAGGTTTGAGGTAGGGGTATCGTTTCTAGGTTTCAGATTGAGGGGGTTACTATCTTACTCTTTATTGGTTAAAGAGGTTACTATATTAATCACTATGGGCAGTCGGCAGGAAGCATAACTTAACTAGCGGTCTAGTTAGCCTGCCATCCTTTGTTTACGCATAGTGCAAGTTATACACGTAAATATGCATTTTTTGATTTGCGGCTTTAGGCGTGGGATGTAAAACTCTTGACAGACCATTTGTTGCATCAGGCGATGTTCAGCATGTAACATTGACAGGTGGAGGAAATCTAAGTACAGAGAAGCAAATGCGGACTTATCCGGAATTATTATTGGATATCGTTATCACCACTGGCTATATGTCGCCAAATGGCTGGTCCAACTAAATTAAGGATTTGGGCTGTGCGATTGGAAACGTACGTTTTCCATGTATGGGGTGGTTTCTCCAGCCAGGCTAAGACGATTTCGGAGTCAGACCACAGATACAGTTTCCGATCGTTGAGACTTAAATGAGCTCGTACAGTTGAGACTAATTTGGCTAAGAGGAGTGCGCCGCATAGCTCTAGCCGTGGCAGGCTCACAGTTTTTAGAGGAGCGACCTGACTTTTTGAGACTAACAACTGGCTTGTCGTTTTGCCATCGGCTAGCTGTGTTCGCACGTATATAACTGCGCAGTATGCCTTTTCGGAAGCGTCGCAGAAACCGTGTATTTCGACTTGATGGTCGGGGGAGAAGTTGACCCATCGAGGTATCTGTATCTCTGAAATTAAGGGCAAATTCTTCGCGAATTGGGACCATTTTAGTAAGCGGAGTGGTTTTACGGACTCATCCCAATCAGTTCCGCCTAGCCATAGCTCTTGAATAAGCATTTTTCCCTGTATCATTACTGGCGATAGCCATCCTGCGGGGTCAAAAAGTTTTGCCACAGACGACAGAATTTGCCGTTTTGTCTTTGCCGATATAGCAGATATTGCTTCGAGGGTATAGAAGAATGAATCTGTTATCACATTCCATTGAATACCAAGAGTTTTAGTGGTACTCTCTTTTTCAAACATTAGGAAATTCGAGTCCAGTATATGGTTTGGATCTATACCCTTGAGGATTTCGGGGTGAGTCGCTGTAATCTTTTTCAGCGGGAATCCTGCTGAGTTGAGCGCTTTTATCACTTGGGATAGTTATTCGCGTAAACTGTGGCTTCCCGACAGGATGTCGTCTACATACGTTTGTGTTTTTAACACCGGGGTTGCCTTGGAGAATTTGTACCTTATTTCCTCTGCTAGTTCTTGTAGGGTACGAATGGCTAAGAAGGGGGCGCAATTGACGCCGAATGTTACCGTCTTTAGTTTATAGTCAAGTATTGGACTATTTGGGGAATTTCTGAATATGATGCGCTGGTAATCTTGGTCGTCTTTATGCATCAGTATTTGCCTGTACATTTTTTCGACGTCACCATTAAATACGTACTTGTACATACGCCAATTTAAAATGAGAAGCATTAAATCGGGTTGTAATGTGGGGCCAGTGTATAAAAGGGAATTACCTGAGCTTGTTGATTTGGAGGCATTGAAGACTACTCTGACTTTAGTGGTTTTCTTATCTGGTTTTACCACCGCGTGATGGGGAAGGTGAAATGAGGTGTATTTACCTTGGGTTCTTTTCTCATATGGATTTACCTTTTCCATATTATCCAATTCGATATACTCTTCCAGGGCACCATCATATACTGATTTCAACTCGCCTTTTTTAAGCAGGTTGTTTTCCATACTTAAAAACTGCTGAAGCGCAGCGATTCGGGAGCGACCTAATGCGAGTGTGTCGGGGAATTCGCGTTTGAAGGGGAGTCGTACGATGTATCTACCGTTTTTGGCAGGCGTTGTGGTGGCTGCGTAGTAGTCTTCGCAAGCTTTGTCTTCTGGTGTAGTGACTTGCACGGGGGGAAGTTCTTCCAGCTCCCAAAATTTTTTGAGCTGGGAGTTCAGATATTCATTTCATATATCTGTCATTTGAGTTGTAAACGAGGAGATTTGTTCCGTCACTTGACCACGCAGAATCCATCCAAAGATGGTATTTTGAGCTAATAATGAATTTGAGATTTTCTCAATACCACTTAGCATTATCTGGGGTATAAGGTCACTGCCTAAGAGCATATCAATTTGACCAGGTGTATGACAATTGGGGTCTGCCAGCTTCAGATGTGCAAATTTTTGCCTATCTTTGTTGTTTAATTTAGTTCTCCACGGTGTTCGATGGATACTATGGCAGTGGGCAACAATATTCTTCTTTCATTATTCGAATGAAGTGCTTGTACATTCGATGCAGGTGAGCAGCAAGCCCCCTGCTCAGGGTGCATTTCGGGATTTTGCGTCTCTGTACTTTCGGTTCTAGCTGTTGCAACTAGACCTGTTGTTCTTCTGGGGTGAGAACTATTTTAGGGGTATTTGTATTGCCATTCATGTGGAGCATTGAATGATGTCTCCTTTGACAATACACACAGTCAAAATTACTCTCACAATCTTTCAAAAGGCGGGAGTGTGAAAGACAATTGATGCATAGACCTTTGGTTTTTACGACGTTGTATCTGTCATTTCTTGACATCCTTTTGAATTTCTCGCAAGATCTTAGGGCATGACTCTCTCCGCAGGCTTCGCACGAACCATATCTATTTTCAGACATATACGTTTGCGATCGATTATAGCTTAACAGAAATCTGTTATTCTGATTGCTGGCTTGGGGTTTTGTGAAACTCCTATAACTATCATTTTGTGCATTTTTGGGATTGAGTGTTTTTGTATCTACCCTCTCTGCGATTTTATATTGGGTGGTTAGGAAGTCTTTCATTTGTTGCCATGTAGGGACTTTTTTACGGGACGTTAACGACTGTTCCCATAATAATAGCGACTTTTCTGGTAAGGCTGAGGCGCATATGTGTACCAGAATCGGATCCCAGTTATCTGTTGGGATATTCTGGGTGGATAGAACTGATATACAGTTGCTTACGGTCGACTGTAATTTAATACACTCTTCGTTTGTTTCCCTTTGAATTTTTGGCAAACTCATTAAAATCCCTATTTGTTTATCTACCAGTACTCGGGTGTTTTCGTATCTCTCTTTAAGAGCTTCCCAAGCCAGATTAAAATTATCATCGCTTAGAGCGAATTGCTTAACTATAGTGCCTGCCTGGCCTTTTGTTTTGTTCCTGAGGTGGTACAATTTTTGTGCTGGTGATAGTTTCGGATGGTTTATGTATACGGCGGTGAACATGTCCCGGAAGGACGGCCATTGTTCATACCCTCCGTGAAACTCCTCCGTATCACAAGCTGGCACTTTGAGGTAAATGCCTGAGTTGACCTCTTTCATTTGAGGCTCGTCGACTCTCGGGGGTGGAGCAGATGCGCTACTTGGCTTTAATATGTTGAGCTGATCGGAGATCTTGGCTTTCGTTTCTTCATATAGGTCAAGGCAGTGTTCATATTTAGATTCCGCGGAAGCTTTGAAGCCATCGGGTAAATCGGAATCCTTAGCTTCCAAGATATTATCGTACGTGGGCTGCAAGCGAGCCCAAAAATCATCGAGACTATTATTTTTTATTATCAGAACTGATTCTGTATTGTCTTCGATTGCGGACTGTGAAAATTTTGTGCAGTACTTTATAAGTCTGTCACCTTCCGCAATGAATTTTGCGGCCGAAAATTCTTTGTTTTTTGGTGTTGCCCCTTGTTTTGAGCGGGTGTTGTCGGCAGGGCTACTTTGGGCCTTTTCCTCATCAACCGTCTTTGATACAACTAATTTCGGGGGTGGGGTCATTTTTTGAACTTAGTTGGTTTTTTTGTTTTTTAACAAAAAAGGTATTATTATGTATGTAAGTAAATGTATAATTTTAGGTGTTTTTTTTTTTGGGGTATGGGGTTTTATCTGTATGCGCTGCTTATATTTTGCTCGCAAGTGTTATATCTAATTTGGCTTTTTATCCTAAATATATGCCAAAGGCTAATTCGAATTACAACCGCTTATTTTTACCTTATATTTTTTTGTAAGACTTACAGTATTTTTGTATGTAATTTACTGTGTAAGTACCTTTACTATTTTTTGGTGGGTTCCGGTTTACCGAAATGTATATATGTAGGTTTGTTAGCTAGCGAGGGTGGCCGTATACACGTTTGTGTGTATGCCTATTTTTATAGGTATAGAATAATAAGCAACAGATCAAAATGTTTCAGTTCTCTGTTTTGGTTCGATTTTCTTTTCGCTAAATTACCTTATGTTGAGTGCAAGGAACTTAATTTCTTATGCAGTTCTGGACTGCCGCTTTGTAGCTTGCCAAGCGTTTGAGGGTGTGTATATTTAATATATACGTACGCTGTATGATAATTTGTTGGGATTTAAAGCAGTTAGACTTTTTTTTGTTACTGCTTATTTTCTTTATACAATCCTGCCTACCTTTCCTAGACTTATGAATATGAGTGGATACTTGAATTTGAAGTTGTTGTTGGAGGATTATTGGTGTTTAACAACATGAAGAAATAAGCAGCAGAGCCGAGTTCGATTTTTTATTTTTAAATGTATGTATGCCTATATACATAAATGTATTTAATATTGGGTTTTTATTTTGTTTTTTTTTGTTCTGCGGTAAAGTAATATGAAATTGGTAGGTGGTATGAAACCAACGGGGGATATCTTATATGTATTTATACCGTACGTAACCAGGTGATTTTTTTTTTTTTTGGAATTTTCCACAGAAATTAGAGTGTTTGCAGGAGAAACAAATTCTAGCTACCTATACGGTTTTAGAAGAAAGCCCGTATAATATCAATATATGTAAATATATGGAAATTGGTGACGATACAACTCACTGCGATTTTTTAGGGGGTTGAAATGTTTATTTTAGGGGGTGGATTGGATCCAAACTTCCTTTGTAGTTGATTCCCTCGTTGTCCATCTATCTACGTTCCTGCTCCTTCTTATGGTGTTGTTTTTCTTGTTGGCGTATCGATGTTGATTTTGTTTCTTGTTCTTTACAGGTGATTTTTGTTTTGTTTTTTTTTTTTGTAAGTTTATGTGTCTTTTTCAACAGTTCAGTATCCTTTAATTTTTGATTTTATAAAACTTTTTATTTTTTTGGTTTTTTAATCACCCTACTGTATATATGTTTTTTCCTCTTCACCGTTCTTTTCTTTTTGGTTTTTTGAGTATGTATGTATGGGAATTTGTCTTCACAGCACTTTTTGTTTTTAATTGTTATGTGCGCGAAATTATTATATTTTATTTTAAAATGTATTTGTTTTGGACTGTAGCTTGTGTTTTTTTTTTTTTTTTTCAAATACCCACAGGTGCCTTTTCTAGTGGTTCAGATGGACAATATACAATTGGGTATGGGCTCAGGGCATTCGCAATCGTGCGGGGTTTCCGGGTTCTAAGGACTAGGGGACGTTGGGGCGCTTCACTCACTCAAGAGAGACCAAGGGGCACTTGCACGGCACTACTTACGTCGATTGCAAATTTGAATAAATGGTAACGCACGATTTTGAGGCGAAGGAAGCACTTTATAGGCGGCACAATAGATCGACGTGTTGTCGCGTTGATGTTCGCAAAATTGTGATAAAAACAATTGAACAAGTTGACAGGTGTGGTGTGTTGTGTTACAATAAGTGTCTATGTGTATGTGTGCAGGTGTCTGCTTGTGTCAAGTGTGGAGTGTTGGGTAACTTGTTCTGTGTTCTGTGTGACGCGACCTCTGTGGGAATAGTTGCTCATTTGACCAAGTTTCATTGGTTCTTTGCAGTTTATAATGGGGCCGTGGGGCGGCCCCCAACTTAAATTTTTTTGGAGGCCTAGTCCTTGGCCTCCTTAACTTGTAAATATGTATGTTTGTAAATAACTATATGAAGACTGCATATTGGAAATGCAATCGATCAAAAAAAAAACTTGAAATTAATTTAAGAGAAAATAAAATGAAGAGACCGTATGTTGAGGGAGGCTAGTTAACATGTGACATGAGATTGCAGGAGAATACTCTTATTATAAAAGACAAAAATGTTATTCTTATTAGAATTTGTTTTCATTTTTAATGACTAACCTAATTAAGTTTTCTTTAAAATGGGTAATTCGATACGAATTCGAATTGAATTATTATTTTTTCTCTTTTTTTAAGGAAAATATTTGAGTATTATTTCTTAAATGTACGCTTTTACATATAAGTATGTATATAACTAGATAAAGTATTACAACAATTTAAGATATTTTTCTCTTAAAATTGAAATGAATGAATTATTATTTTTATGTATACTAATGAAAAAAAAAAGTTATTAAGAGAAGCAAAATGGTTTTCTATAATAAAATAACAAAAGGTTGCATATATTGGATTCTAACTTCTTTTTGATCTACATAAATGAAAGGTTGAATGTGAAGTTATAGTTTCCTCTTAACTCAGTAAAATTATAAATTATTTTATAAAAATATTAGAATTTTGCAAAAAAAAACTTCACCAAAATGATGGCCGGCTGAATGGGAGGAAATAGTCTCCATGTCCGATGCGCTGGGTATTCCGCTGGTCAGGATGCATGCGTCTCGTTTCGGTGTGGAGTTGATTGATGCTGCGGGTTATTATATTTGTGGGCCAGCAGAGATTATTAGCGCGAACAAGAACTATGTATATGGAATTTTTCACTGTACTCAAACTTTGTTTCAAATTAATTTACGGAAATAACCGCATACATTTGCTAAAATATTCGCACGATAAAAATGGATGGTTGACGGATTTTCGCGTTAAGAAAAAAATTACCACGTTCGAAGCTCGTCCCCCGAAAGAAAGATCGATTTACACCGGAAATTTAGCTGAGGTTTTTTTGACAGCCTGTCAATCAGCTGTTTCTTAAATGGTATAAATGGAAGTGTTCGGACAGAGGTAGGGTGAGTTGGGCTTCAGTGTGATTGAAGGCAAAATATACCCGAAAGCAAGACATGAAATTATACGGGAAATTTAGTGCATATTTTTATTATTGCATGTACGATAGTACACAAGTGAAGAGCATCCCAAAATACATGCGTGCGCTGCCAGGTGGTCAGTGTTAGATTTCGCAAGGGCAAGTACGTTCGTCCAGGGGTAAGTTGGTAGGGATTTTGTGTAGTGTGCAATGTAAATATTTCTTGTTAGGACTATGGACTAGGGAGAGGGAATCTTGGTCCTACAGGTGCTTAGTTACCCCGCCCCAGGATGAACCTCCGGGAACAATCAAGTACACACGCAGCAGCTGTAGGACATCTCTCTAAAGACTTCTGAACTACTCTCAATCGTTTCATATGACCCTATCCATAGGGCCCATAACAGAAAATGGCGCCCAACGTGAGGCCGAGAGGAGAATGTCTATAACAATCTTTGGCCTCTACTCGTTATTCCGTCTTGGAATGTTTTAACGTCCATCAGGTTTGTTAAATTTTGATAGATCTGATAGTTTTTTTTGTAAGTGAAGAAATTCTTTGGAATTCAAGTCTACTAGCTACATGCTTATGATTTTGACCAGTTTTCTTCACGACAAGATGTCTAAACCTTATTCTTTTGTTGAAAATTTATTTTAGTACTTTTGTTAATATACATCCATATTCGCTGGAATTGCTACTCTTTTAGGTTAAATACCTTGGGAATTTCCCGCGGGTAGTAGTAGTAGTAGAGTTTATTTATTTAGCAATTTAGCTACTTTTTAAATTATAAATCAAATGTAGTAATTCATTATTACATTTCAAATCTTAATCATAATTAACTTTAATAAAATCAATCACTTTTCTCTTAAATATGTACATATTAGATTCAGACTTTATTTCCATCGGCAATGAATTAAATAAGCTAGATCCTTTATAAAACAAACTATTTTGTGCCGCACTTGACATTATATAAAGCATAACGCGTTAAACATAACACGCTGATTTAAAGACATCCATTTCAACGTTTCAAGAAGCGTTGAAATCGATGTCATTACACTACATTTAAGAATAGATCTCATAGCTTTATTTTGGAGTTTTTGAATTCTATCTATACTTGACATTGTGCTTAAGAAAAGGATAGTGGAACAATATTCAAAATGTGGCTTAACGATCTTGTTGTAAATATTTATTGCACACATAGTTGAAACTTGTTTCCGTATTCTTTTAACGAAATTAATCTTTTTAGCTATTTTTTGCAAACATAATCTATATGCAGATTAAACTTAAGTTTGTCATCAATAATAACTCCTAGATACTTAATTTGGTCTACTCTCACTATATATTCACAATTTATAGAAATATTTTTGTTGGATCTACCATTGATCAACATCCATTTTGTCTTCTCTTTACATTAAGTTTTAGTTTATTCATTTTTAAATAACTTTCAACTCTGATAATGTCTGCATTAACTTTATCTATACACTCATCACCTGAATTAGCTGATATATATAATATCGCATCATCAGCGAACAAACATAAATTTGAATTCTGCAAGACTTTTTCGATATCGTTAACGTAAATTATAAATAATAATGCACCCAATGTAGAGCCTTGTGGCACAGCAAGGTTCACCGGAATAGTGTCGGATACACATTCTCCCATCTTAGTCGTTAATATCTGCCAGTCAAATAGCTTTCAAACCATTGAAGCTCCGGCCCGGATATTCCGTATTGTTGCAGTTTTTTTTATTAATATATCTCTATCCAAAGTTTCAAACGCTCTTTGAAAATCGAGAAATACTGCTGCTATTTTTTTTTTTCTATCAACATGTGTTTTCCATCTGCTAATCACTAAATTTATGAGTGATTCACAGCTATGTTTTTTTCTGAACCCAGATTAATATTCGGAGAGTAACTCGTTTCTTTTAAAATATTGCACCAGTTGCTCATGAACAATTGTTTCAATGATTCTACTTTCCACTATCAATGTGTTAATTGGTCGAAGATCTTCTGGCTTGATCGCGTTCTTTACTTTCTCTATTGGAACAACTCTGGATTCATTCCAATTTTCTGGGAAAATGACTTTCGTGAATGATTCATTAACATACATACATTACATTACGTATTCAAACGCCTGCAATAGTATAGGCGCTGAGAGACCATTAAAATCTTTCTTTTTATTCATACTTTGAATGTAACTTTTGAGCTCACTTAACGTTAATTTTCTGAATTGGAAACTGAAACTTTCATTTGGTGTTTGTGCCCAATTAACAAAAGGCATTGCAGGTATAGATTCATTAATAGCTTTAATGCTGTCCACAAAAAAATTGTTAAGTTGATCCGCTATCTCGTACTTTTCAGTTACTACTATTCCCCTAAAGATTACTTTTTGTATTTCTTTATAATCTTTTTTAATACCAATTTTTTTTTTATTTTTTACCACATTGACTTTTGATCTTTACACTGCTCAATTTTTTCTCAATATATTTATTTTTCTCTCTATCCAATTTTAATGAGTATTCGTTCCTTACTTTTTTATATTCAGCTTCACGTAATGATGTGTTAAACCATTCACATCTGATTTCATTACTCTTTAAAATTTTATTTTTTGACATTTTATGCAACGCGTCTTTAATGTGTCCACTAAAAATTTTTGCCTTTTGCTCGAAGTTATCGTACGAATGAATGTCGTTTACGTTATCCTGGCTGAAGACGTTAGCAATTATTCTCCTACTAAATCTTATTATTTTTAGTGATACAATTTTATCCTCCTTTTTATGCTGGTTATTATTGCTACCAATTTCTATACAAATCGTTTCGTGATCACTTATTTTATGTTCAGTTACAATTTCTGCTTTTGCTATGAGCGCATTTGTAACAACATAATCAATTAGTGTTGTTGATGTAGCAGAAATTCTCGTCGGGTCCGTAACTATTTGCTTAAACGCATTATCTTCGAATACTTGCTTTAGTTGCCTCTTATATGAAGAATTCTCCAGCCAATTAATATTAAAGTCACCAATCACTAGCACATCAGTCATGTTCGATAACTTTTCTATTTCAGTCTTAATGAAATCGCCAAACGCAGCTTCCGGTGAAAACCGTTTGTTAGGTCATTTATAGACCGTATCAGTACACAACTTTCTATTATTTTGACTAATATGTACCTTTATCCACCAAAACATTTTCTCACGAGCGACTAGCTCAGTAGACTCCACACTCCATCTATTCTTTACGTAGATCAAAACTCCACCTGTATGCCTTGATTCGCTATCACATCTAATAATAGAATAATCGCTCAGACTTATTTCACTGTCTTCAATAACACTGGTTAAGTGTGTTTCTGTAAGACATATCACATCATAACGTTGATGCGCGGAGAATATCTCTAGTTGAGCATAATTCGAACATAATCCGCAGATATTAAAATAAGCACACCTAATGTTATGCTCCGCGAATGTTAGAGCATTTAGACAAAAGTGCAAATTTAATTTTTTTTTCATAAAGCATTTTGTGCATTTTCATATTGTTTAGTTGTTAGGAATTAAGCTGCAGTATAGCTAAATGCTAGCTGGCTTACCAACAATTTTTGAACGGTATGAATATGTGTAAACAAGCTCCATGACCCATAATTCTATATACTTTGTATAATTATTCAAATTTTAAAATATCTGTTCTTTCCTTTTAATTTTTTTTTGAGGTTTCTACAACCTTGTAACCAATGCCCATCGACACGTACCAACACTACTCCGAAGCTATCCGACACCAATTCTGACACTCTCACGACCGGAGTATCAGACCAAAATTTTTGAAGAAAATTTCCAGATTTTTTTGAAGACCTTTTTATATTTTGCTTTTGCCTGCTTTTTTTTTAATTTGATGTTATGCCGTGAATTTCGCGCACATACATCGTAATATATGCTTAAATTTATTTCAATTTGATTGGTTTTTTTTTTTTTGCTTTTGATGCATTTTTGGATAACCCTATACATTCCTTTTGGAAATTGATTTTGACCAAGTTTTGATACTGGTTTTGATGTTGGTTTGATTAAGGAAGTCCAATTTTTGTTTGGAAAAATATATTTTTTTGCGTCTGAACGAAGTCGAATCAGCACTTAGTTCAAATCCTTCTCCAACGTCAGGAATCGCAAGAGGAGGGCGCAGCAAGTTTACAAGCAGTCTCATTACAAGGAGCAACCAACAACAACATTGAGGAGGATAACCGAGTCCAAAACATTGTATCGGCTGTTATATCCGCAAGGCATGCTACTCTTTTTGACGATCTGGAAAGACGCGTTTCAAAAATTTTAGACCAAAAGCTCGACAACATCGTTTCGATATTGATAGAGAGGTTTAATACCAATGCACAGCCACCGCAACCTGTTACCAACATTAGCCTTGAATAAGCAAATCAACCTCGTAATGTGCAAACAAACATTTCTACTCCTTCTTGGCCTAGGGAAATTCCTCAGTTAGGTTATGAATCCAATCAGAATTTCCACAGAAATATTGACCAAATACGGTTTAGTGACAGCACCTGTATCCCTAATTCAGGAAGAATAAATAGCCCAACTTATTTCCAATTGGGATATTAAATTTGATGGTTCATCTCGTCTTTCAGTTGATAGTTTTATATACCGAATTGAATGCCAAGTAGTCGATACTCTTGGTAGTAATTATAGTTTGTTGTGTGAGCATGTCCAAAGCCTTTTTATCAGCGAAGCGAAGGATTGGTATTGGCGATACCATCGTTCAGTTGATAGGGTTAATTGGCCTTCTCTTTGCCAGGCACTGCGAACAAATTTTCAACAGCACAAAAGTGAGTTTGAAATCAAGGGATCGATACGTAGTAGAAAAAAGGGACAAAACGAAACGTTCGACGATTATCGTAACGCAGAATCGTAACAAACACCATTGCCTGAACCTGAAATACTGCAGCACAACTTAAGACCTCGTGTGCGTCAACAACTGCTGTATTTGCCAATTGGTTCACTAGCGGAGTTGAGTGACTTTGCCTGAAAGGTGAACGAAATTGCCAAATCCAGCACTACGGTACCTGTTCCAACCAAAGACCACCTCATCGACGAACTAATCCCTGGAGAGGACCCAGCAGGAAGTATGGAGTATGAAGTGGATGGCATCCAGACAAACCAAAACTGCAAAGCTGGGGGGCATCGTTATTTCGATTGCCTGGAAAAAAGAAGCGTGTTTTGCTACGGCTGTGGTGCCAGTAATGTTTACCGACCTACATGTAGAAATTGCAGTCAGGAAACGCGAAAATGACAGAGGTTTCGAAACCTACTCCTGTTGTTGTTGTTGTTGTTGTAGCAATGCTCGCCCCACCTAATAGCCGCGACCGATCACAAATTGTCATCAATATCCTCTAACGGGAGTCCAAGGAAACTTGCCGTTTCAACAGAGGTGGACCATAAGGAAAGGGGGTTAGAGGCGTTGGTTCCACATTGCAATTAAAGAGATGGTTGGTGTCATGTGGGGACACATTGCAAGCGGGGCATACATTTTGTATGTCGGGGTTGATTCTGGATAGGTAAGAGTTTAACCTGTTACAGTATCCAGAACGAAGTTGAGCAAGAGTGACACGCGTTTCCCTGGGGAGTATGCGTTCCTCTTCCGCGAGTTGTGGATATTTTTCTTCAAGTACTGGATTCACCGGGCAATTCCCGACATAAACGTCCAACGCCTGTCTATGGAGTTCACCAAGGACCTGCTTGTGTTTTTTCGCTTCATACGGCTGGGTTCTCAGGTGCCGTATTTCCTCAAAATGCTTACGGAGATGACTCCTTAGGCCCCTAGGCGGTGCTGGTTCATCAATCAGATGTCTGTTGGGATGCCCAGGTTTTTGGGTATTCAACAGAAACTGTTTGGTCAGCATCTCATTTCTCTCCCTGATGGGGAGTATTCTCGCCTCATTATGCAGATGGTGTTCTGGGGACATAAGAAGACAGCCCGTGGCGATTCTGAGAGCAGTATTTTGGCAGGCCTTTAGTTTCTTCCAGTGGGTGGTTTTTAGGCTTGGCGACCATATGGGTGACGCGTAGCACGTAATCGGCTGGCTAATTGCTTCGTATGTGGTCAAGAGCATTTCTTTATCTTTTCCCCAGGTACTGCCAGCAAGGGATTTGAGGATTTTATTACGGTTCTGAATTATCGGAACAATTGCGGTTGCATGCGCACCAAAAAGTAGATCCTGATCAAACGTCACACCCAAGATTTTGGGGTGTACGACAGTCGGTAGCGTAGTGCCATCGACGTGGATGTTCAATATTGTCGACATTTGGGGCGTCCATGTTGTAAATAAGGTCGCGGAAGATTTAGTCGGCGCCAATGCCAGGTTTCGCGAGGCGAAAAAACCGGAGAGATCAGGGAGATAGCCGTTTATTTTATTGCATAGCTCATCGATCTCTGGGCCTGGGCATGTGGCCATTATTGTGCAGTCATCGGCGTAGGAAACGATTGTGACTCCTTCCGGTGGTGAAGGTAGCTTAGATATGTAGAAATTAAACAAAAGTGGGGATAGGACACCACCCTGTGGCACCCCTTGTTTAATTCTCCTTTGTTTTGATGTTTCGTTTCTGAATTGGACCGATGCCTGCCGACCACCCAGATAATTTTTGGTCCACCTTTTAAGACATGGGGGAAGGGTAGACCCTTCCAGGTCTTGCAGTAACGAGCCATGGTTGACCGTATCAAAAGCTTTTGATAGGTCTAGCGCTACGAGTACTGTTCTATGGTGGGGGTATTGATTCAAACCGCAATTTATCTGGGTGCTAATGACATTTAGCGCGGAGGTAGTGCTATGGAGTTTTCTGAAGCCATGCTGATGAGGGACTAGCTGCAAATGTGCTTGGAAATAAGGGAGCAAAATGGCTTCAAGCGTCTTTGCCACTGGCGATAGGAGAGATATCGGACGATATGACTCACCTACGTTAGCTGGTTTCCCAGGCTTTAGTAGCGGGACCACCTTGGCCATTTTCCATTTCTCGGGTATGACAAGGGTGGAAAGAGACAGGTTGAAGACATGCGCTAAATATTTGAAACCCTCTTTCCCTAGGTTTTTAAGCATCAGCATGGCTATGCCGTCTGGGCCCACTGCTTTGGATGGTTTAGCGCGACCAATGGCGTCCTCAACCTCTCTAGCGGTGATGGTGATTGGTGACGCGCTGAATTTGTGTTTATGTGCGTGTCTATTGGCTCTCCGTCTATCTTTGTCGACCGTAGGATGCATTTTATATTGTCGGCAGAAAGCGCTCGCGCATTTTTTCGCATCCGACAGCACCTTATCGCCAAAAGCGATGGAAACTTTGTCTTTGTGCTTAGTCGGATTCGATAGGGACTTTACGGTGGACCAAAGTTTACCTACACCGGTAGAGAGGTTACAACCTCTTAGGTGCTCTTCCCATTTCGCCCGCTTGTGTTCGTCCACAAGCAATCTGATGCGTTGGTTTATATCCCTTATTTGGGGGTCGCCTGGATCAAGCTGTCTTATAAGGTCGCGTTTCCTCGCTAAGCTCGCGGCCTCCGCCGGGAAGTGGGGCCGGATTTCGGGAATTCTCCCGGCGGGAATGAAATGTGCCGAGGCGGATTCAATGATCTTACGGAAGGCACGCTCCCCTTGGCGGGCATCAGTCGGGGTAGGGAGGGCAGCAAAGCTGCTGTCTGTTGCAGATTTATATTCTTCCCACTTTCCTTTTTTGAAGTTTATGAAAGTGCGTTTTTCGGTGACGATGAAGTCGGCGGTACGCTCGAACGAAATAAGTATGGGCAGGTGGTCGGATGCCAATGTTACCGTCGGCTGCCAGTTGACGCAGTTTACGAGTTCTGCGCTCACGATTGAGATATCTGGCGAGCTATGACAGCTTCCTACCATACGTGTGGGGGCGTCTCCGTTTATTGTGGAGAACGTCGTTTCTTCTATTTGGTCTGCCAACATCTCACCCCTACTTTGAATGCCATAGGTCGTGATGGGCATTGAAATCGCCTAAGATAATGCGATTGTTGCCAGTGAGTAAGGCCTCGATACTAGGGCGGTATCCACTGGGGCAACAGGTGACAGGAGGGATGTAGATGTTGATGATTTCTAGATTTGCATCGCCTGACTGGACAGATAGGCCTTGACGTTCTAAGACATTATCTCTGCGGTCGATGCCAGGATCAAATATATAATATTACACATAGTGGTGTATAATAAACGCGAGGCCGCCTCCATTTCCGCTCTCGCGGTCTTTCCTGTGGACATTATAACCAGAGCAGGTCTGCAATGCAGATCTTGCTGTGAGTTTAGTCTCTTGAATCGCAGCAATGCGGATGTTGTGCCGCTTCATGAAATCGACTATCTCCGTAATCTTCCCAGTTAGTTTAACTGCAGAATTCTGAAGTGCATGAGGGGTGACGCCGCCACTCTAGGGGTAAGTGACGGGTGACTACGCCTAGGTTGTGGAAGTCCAGGACGCAACTTCTGTTGTGGCCTTGGGACTGGGCGCCCTTGGGCAAGAATTGGGGTACCCGGATGATTTGGGTTTGCGACCTGGCAACATGGCGCGATGAAACCCGTCGAGGGGTTGCCGTCGCGGAGACCAGAACATCAAGGCAGGAGCTGCATTGAGCGGATGTCGCAAACCTATATATTTTGTGCTGGCAGACGGTGCAAACGGAGGCAGGGACTAAGAGTATGTTTCCCTGACCTGCACGATTGCTGCCAGAAAAGAGGGGGGAGAAGAAGACGGGGGCAGGGGCTGATGCTCAGCATTGCTACCAGCTCTACTACGAAGGTAGCAGTTATGAGTGGTATCAGCTGTTTGAGTTGTTGGCACCGTGGGGCGCGAGCAGCAGCGGGTACTTGTTGTGGCTTGCTGAGCAGCGAGGCTGCTGGAAGGTAGTGGGGGGGGGGGGGGGGGGGGGGGCGCTTAGGCGTAGACTACGGGACGCCCTTGGGCGTGAGCAGCAAGGAGCCACAAAAGATTTATAAAAGTTACGTGGACGTCGGGTTTTGGGATCAAGCCCAGAACAACCTGTCCGATGCAACCATCCCTTGCACGAGACACACTGAACAGAGTATGACCGTCCTAAAAAGATTCTTTCCTGGCAAATGCAGCAAAACCATTTCTCAGGACCGGGGTCAGGAGACGGACCCGGATTGGGTTCGATACCTTCCCGGAGTAAGAGAATATGTAGCAGTCCTGCTGCAAGGAGCTGCTGGGAAGATGACAATTTGTGGGAGGGACGAAACAAATTAAATGGGATCACACTGAAATGACAGTCCTTGGTCGGGAAAAATCCTGAGTCGCTCCGGTACATAGAACCGACTGCCTTGGGAACCGACTCCTCGCAACGACCTGAAGAACAAAACCTAACGCATCCACTCGTAATCACTGATAAGTCGAAAAGCGAAGATTGTATAAAATTGTTGCAACGACAGACCAATTTTAATAGTACCAGTGATGATTCGTTGGCATCCAACAACAATACTCGAAATCCACCATTCGTTCATACAATTATACCTATGATAGACGCATGCAAAACTACAAAAGATAAAAGAAAATATATTTAATTCTAGTCAGAAAGCAAATTCTCTCTTTAGTCGTTCGCCATTACGGGCTGTAAAGTTCTGGAGGAAAGTTAGGCAAAACCGTAAACAGCTAAACAACATTATCTGTTCTATCGAACAAAAGAGCTTCGACTTGAGACCTTATGAGAAAATCCGTATACTTGACGTAGAATATATAACGATATTGGATAGTGGAACCCAAGTCTCTTGTCTAGGTTCAGATTTAACAGAAGAGATTTGCACGAAAACTAAGTTACGTAAACACACAACATCAGTTTGCACCGAAGATGGAAAAGTGCAAGTTGGTTTTACTACAGTAGACTAAGATGTCAAATTTGAAATCAAAAATGAAAGAATAAAGTTTTTGTGATACCTAGTCTTTCGCAAAAAGTCATTTTAGGAATAGATTTTGGATTAAGTTCCAAATAGCACCCCACATAGTATCCGAGATATCAAATTCTTCATTGAAAGAAGAGGAAACAGCCTTTCTTTAAGTATTGAGGAACAACAACGTCTGGAAGTAACCAACAATCTTTTCCCAAGCTTCAAGAAGGAAGGCTTGGGAAAAACTTCGTTAATGGAGTATGTTATTGAAATCCAACCAATTTTCCGTCCGATTAAGCAAAGATATTTCCCTATATCTCCTGCAGTGGAAAAGCTTGTCCATGCAAAAATTGATGACATTCTTAGGTTAGGTGTAATTAAGGAGTCTCTAAATAGTCCATGGTCCAGTCCGATTGTCTTAGTGAAAAAGCCTAACAAAGGCCATCTGTGTTTAGATTCTAGGAAAGTAAATAGTGTTACCGTTAAGGACGCTTACACCCTTCCACATATAGATGATATATTGAGTAGAATACCTAAGGCTAAATTCATTAGTTCTCTTTTGCCAAATTCCCTTAGCCGAAAACTCCAGAGATAACACCTGTTTTACTGTCGCTAATCGTCCGCTTTACCGATACCGTGTAATGCCTTTTGGTCTATGCAACGCCCCACAAGCACTCTGTCGCTTGAGGGATCGCGTGTTCCCTCCTCAATTAAAGAACGAAGTGTTTGTCTACTTAGATGACCTTTCCATCGTGTCGGAAGGTTTCGACATGCACATGTCCGTTTTGGCCCACGTTGCTCATTGTTTAAGGAAAGCTGGTTTGAAAATTGATGTCGAAAAAAGTAAATTTTGTATAAAGGAGGTAAGATATCTCGGTTTCATCGTTGGTGATGGAACACTCAGAACTGACATCGATAAAATATCTGCTGTTACTAACTATCCTGCACCCACTAACGTAAAACAGTTAAGGCGATTTCTAGGTATGGCTGGATGGTACAGACGTTTTGTTGATAACTTTGCCACAATTACCACCCCTCTTACAAATTTGTTAAATAAAAGTAAAAGCTTTGAGTGGAATGATGACGCCCTTAAACGCCCGTTTGAAACCCTTAAGGAAAGGCTATGTAGTGCTCCAGTTTTGACAAGCCCTGATTATGAAAAACCTTTTATTATTCAGTACGATGCCTGTAAGCTTGGTGTTGATGCTGTTTTATCGCAGAAGAACGACGATGGCGTCGAAGTCTCAATCGCTTACTTCTCACAAAAGCTCAACAAGGCTCAAAGTAATTATAGTGTTACCGAACTAGAGTGCCTTGTGGCAATGCTTTGCCTATAGAAGTTTCGGGCCTATGTGGTGAGCCAAGACTTCACCATCGTCACCGACCATGTCAGCTTGCAATGGCTCGCTCTAGGCAAGGCAGTATCGGCATCTTGATTGTCCTTGACCATTTAACGAAAGAAAATGTCTTCAGTATTTTCGGAACTCCGAAATACTTCTTAGTGATAACGAAAAACAGTTTAAATCGTCGCAATTTAATGGTTTACTTGATGAAAGGGGAATAAAACACATATATAGTGAACGTGTAAATCGATCGATAATACGCGGTGATGTTGATGATTTTTTCAGACAACAATCTATACCCAATACAATAAGCTTGTGGTAAAATTTGATGTTGCTAGCTGTTAAAATGAGGCAGAAATGGCGAAAACCCTCTTATTGAACAATCGGTTGTATGGGAGGTATATGCTCTAGTGGTCCGATCCGGTCGATTCGATAAATGTCAAATCCCCCATCAAAATATGCCTGCCTACCAAATTTCATCAAGATATCTCAAAAATTGAGGGGCTAGTTTGCGTTCAAACAAACGGACAGATGGACGTACACACAGACATGGCTAAATCAACTTAGCTCGTCCCCTGATCATTTTGGTATACTTATTGGTGGATCTAACGGAAACATATACATAAAAAATGATTTGGAGCGCAAGCATAATTAATTTAAAATAAAAATCGAAGTTGAAATAAAATTGGTAGTTAAAAATAAAAGGGGAATAAAATATTGGAAAATAAAACAAAAATGAAATTAAATTAATTTAAATTTATTTAGAAGTCCTGGAATTTGGAGAGAAAAAAAGGTTAAATAAAATAAAATGTACTTCAAATAAGATTAAGAGAGGAAACGCCTTTGAGATAAAACGTGTTCAAAAATTAAAATATATGAAATCTAAATGATAAAAAAAAGTACTGTAACTAAATTAGAAACTTGTTTGAAATAAAATTAAATGAAAAATTTACGTCAAATACGGAGAGCATTTCAAACTAAAGTTCAGTCCAAAATTTTAATTACGAAAAATAAAATTAGAATAGGGTTTTAGTACAAAGAAATCCATTTAAGTAAAGTAACGACTTGGACGAAATAAAATAAAATTAAACATATTTAACATAAAATTAAAGTGAAATTGAGAGAAAAAATAACGAACATTTGTTCTAAGGTTTTTTATTGCATATATGGATGTAAATCCATACATACTGCACGATATGCCAATTGGAATTGGAAGGCTATGTGTAGGGTATGTCTGGACATACATACATAAAGGCAGGAAGCAATAAAGGGACTGAGTAGACTTAAAATATCCAGGCTGTAGAAAATATTTCGTTTTTCTGTCTTTATAGATTTTTGTGGCAGGACCTAGGAAGGGTGTTAAAGAACGTACTTACACGCATTTTCATAAATTTTAAAGGGAGTAATTGGACACATCCGAACACATATGTTCCAACGACATATGTAGCGAACTGGATTGTCATAGAGAGAAGGGAAAGAGAGAGAGAGAGTCATTTCCAGGCCAGAGCATGATCGTGGCCAGCAGGCAGAAGTATAAACAGAGCAAAAGCCAGCGCCCACGCCAACGACAACACTTAGTAGCGAAAGCCAGCCAGTGTCAGTAGCAGCGAACGCCAACCATCGACAGAATCGCCACCATCATAAACGCTGACAGCAACACCAACGACGCCACCATCCCAACGGCCTCATAACCAGAGATTATATTTATTCATCTGAAAATTTTTAAAGTATCACTATTTTTTTTGTTTTTTTGTAAAGATTTCCGTTTTTTTGCTATAGAAACGTGGCTTGCATTTTTTTTTTTTTTTTGTGGTTAACACGTAAGTACGCTTTTGTTTGCTTCTAAGCTAGCTTTAATTTTTTTTTATGTAGTTTCTTCGATTTTTCTTTACACACGGATATATACATATGCAAGCATTGATCCCTATATACCTGTGTACATAATACCTTAGCCTAGGTAAGGAATTTGCATTAATTTTGCCTGCTTCGGTTTCTATTTATATATACATACATACATATCTTTTTCTAATAATTGACAGGAAATATATGACAACACTTCTTTGGTAGAAGCAAGGTATCTTTCTGGTACCGAGTACATTAGAGTGTGACGAATTGTACGCAACCTTCGGTATTGTTCATTTAATTTTGGTTGAATTTTTTTATATATTTTCTTTTTGCTTCAATATTGATTGGTTTTGAATTTATTGTTGAAGAATTGCTTGGAAATTTCGAGTTTTTTTTGTTGTTCATATAGATACATATATATATATATATATATTTTCTAAATAGAATTGTAAAAACTAGACTTAAAAATTTTTTTCCTCTTTTTTTTTTAATAATTTTTATATGCGTACATTTGAGCCTAGTGGTTAGGGTGTCATATATTTATTTTGGTTGCGAAATTAAAATTAAATGAAAGAAATGTTTATAACGTTGTCAAATTTTAAAGGTTGGAATTAAATTAATTTCTGTAATGGAGGGTTAGCTTTTCAACTCTTTGGTCTGGGTGTTGTTCCTGCAAGGAAGAGGGGAAGTGGGGGACAATGACGTGAAAGACCCTTAGACAGACGAACTTAAGTCTGGTATAGGGGGCACTGTAAGGTAATCGGAGTCATCACGGTGCCCAAGGCTTCGCGCAAGCTGCTCTGAAGAGGGTGGGTAGACTCCTCCTGACTCTGGAGGGCCTTCTTTCCTTTTTTTCCACTTCCTTCTTTCCCTCTGTTTATGTATTCTCCTGTAGGCATTAACCACTTTTTTGTTTTGATAACTGCGGGTAAGACAGGTGTGCAAAACCCCACCCCATTCTACGAGCTAGCAGGGGCTTGCAACCATGCCACATGCCACCTCCGTAACGTTATTGTAACCGGACCGAAAAAAGCCAACTAACTGTTTAGTATACCTATGTAGTGCTCTTAAAGAGGTTTATGTAGAAATCGACGACAAAGATAAAATATCTAGCAAATACGTAATAAAGTCCTCCAGCTTTTTGAGTGATAGACCACAGCTATTTAATATTGCGGAAGAATATTTTTTACTTTTAGAATAATACACCAGATATTTTTGTTCAATGCTTTGTTGTAGCCTATTGTGTATTCAAAGGAGTCTTTGGCATAAATTAGAACTCCACCCGTGTGCCTACTGTATGAATCGCACCGTATAAGTTTATATGTTTGTATTTCCAACTCATGATTTGTGATTCCATCATTGAAACAAGTCTCAGAGCAAAAGATAAAATGAGGATTTTGTGATTCTATCAGACGTTCTAGTTCAGCTTTGTTATCGACGATACTACTAATATTCAAATATATATGTACAACTCAGTTCCTTAACTATTCGTTGCTAGACACGTATCTTATTATAACTTTCATGAAAATGAAATGGTATATTAATTTCGTCACGAATCCCAAAATTTTAAGTCCTTAAAGGAAAATAGATAGACCAACCATTAAGTATACCGAAATAATCAGGATGAAGAGCCGATTTGATATAGCCATGTCCGTCTGTCTGTTTGTATGCAAACTAGTCCCTCAATTTTTGAGATATCTTGATAAAATTTGGTGAGCGGGTGTATTTGGGTGTCCGATTAGACATTTGTCGGAACCGGTCGGATCGGATACAACCGATTTTTCAGAAAAGGAGGATTTTTGTCATACCTTCCTCAATTTATCAGAATGAAGCTTCAAACTTCACCATATACTTTCGTATATTGCACACATTGTTGTCTGAAAAAATTGATGAGATCGGTCGTATATATAGTATATATCCCCACAACCGATTGATCAGATAAGAAACTTTTCGTAATTACTGCCCTATTTTAAGAGCTAGAGGCTTCAAATTTCAACGAATGCTTACGTATATAGCATATACTTTTGTCTGAAAAACTCATAAAGATCGGTGGTATATATAGTATATATGTAGGATTTCTTACCGTTTTATTTCATACAAAAACTTAACGCACTTTTGTTTTAATCAAATATTATTTAATTCATTTAATTATTAACAAATATTATTTAATTTATTTAAGTTAGTTTGAAATTACAACATTAAGCGACATAAATGCGATCTTATTTTATAAGCTTCTCGAATCGTACTCAATTCATTTATCAGGAAAAAAATATATTTAAAAAATCAAAGGTTGCTTCATAGGTTACAAAAATAATAAAGTTGTTTTAATACACAAGTGAATAGTTCATCACTCTACATCCAGCACTACATTCGGCCCTTCTGATTTCATTCGACCCCGAATGAGTTAGGCCACTTTTTCATATATTCTGCAACTGTCGATGTCTTTCCCGGTCCCTCGTGATCACCTACCTTTTCAACTTCATATCGACCATGGTTTAACTTTTTAACTACTCTATATGGCCCTAAGAATTTCGGCTTTAATTTTAAACCACTGCCGAATTGGGTTCTTTTTACATCTACTAAATCATTAATTTCATAACTCGTTTCCTGTCGTCTTCGCAAATTATATAATGTTCTGTTTTCCTGCTGCATATGAGAAATATTTTCTTTAGCTTCAATTCTAACCAATTCTCGATCTTCATTTAACTGCTTTACCGCTTCATCTTCTAAAAGCTCTTGAAGCTCTGACACATTGACCAACCGCATATCAATTCCTGTTATAATCTTAAATGGAGAATGCTTTGTGCTTCGTGGAGGTGAATTATTTATGAACTGTTGCACCCTATCTATGTGCTTGTACCAATTATTTGATGTTTCTTTGCATAGTTTCGATAACATAGGAATCACTATCTTATGCATCCTTTCCACCTGTCCATTTCCACGTGGCACTCCTGTTGTGATTAATAAATGCTGAATTTTTTCACCCTCAGAATATTCTTTAAATAAATTCGAAGTAAAAGCAGCTCCCTTGTCAGAAATAATACGCTTTGGGTTACCAAATATTGCTGCTTGTTTCTTTAGCCTATCAACTACTGATTCTGTTCCGGTATTCTTTGTTGGATACAACCAAACAAACTTGCTTAATGCATCTACTACTACAAATATATAATTATATGACTTATTGGTCATTTCAAGTGGTCCTACATGATCAATGTGGTACGTCCCTAATGGTTTATCTTCCTTATTAATACAGTTTAGAAATCCTTCTTTCTTTCCTATCTTTGCTTCATTAACAATACATTCTATGCAACTTCGCACCACCTGTCCAACCTTTGCACTAACTTTTGGTATATAAAATGTCTTTTCTAATAGATCCTGTGTTTTCTTTGTAGAGAAATGCCCTTGCCTATGTGCCATTTTTATGACCTCGTCTTCCATTTGTGCTGGTACTACAATCAATTCCTTGTGCGGGTTTTTAAAAAGGATATCATATTTGATATAAACGTCCTCATACTCGTCCTTTTCTAAAATTTTACGAACTGCATTTGTCCACTCGTCTTTAAGTTGTGCTCGTTTAAGTCGGTACTTTAGCGAGTCGTGTAACATTAAGCAATAAACTCTACTTAAGGCGTCAACGTGCTTCATTCGAGTTCTTGGCCTATGCTCGATTTCATAATTAAAATCTTGGCGAAACAAAGCCCATCTCGCAATCTTAGGCGGAACTTCATTCCTCTTAATAGTCATTGTAAAAGCATTACAGTCCGTTAAAATTTTGAATTTTATTCCTAACAGGTATATCCTCCACTTCTTTAATGCTTCAATTATTGCTAACACTTCCAACTCATATGAAGGATAATTCTCTTCTACAGGCTTTGTTTTTCGACTCATGTACTGCACCGGGTGTAACTGTTGGTCATCTGGATCCTTTTGCAATAAAATAGCCCCATATCCGTACTTACTGGCATCAGTATGGACTTCCGTTACTGCACTTTGGGAGAATATCCGCAATACTGGCGCTTTCTGCAAGTGGGCTTTCAACTGCTGAAACGCTGCTACTTCTTTATCTCCTAATTTGAAAGCCACGTCTTTTCTTAACAAGTCTGATAATGGTCTAGCAATAATAGCAAAGTTTTCTATAAACCGTCGAAAATAAGATGTTAGCCCTAAAAATCTCTGTATACCTTTTTTGTCTGATGGCAATGGAAAATTCTGAACAGCTTTCGTCTTTTCTTCTGATATTTGCACTGTGCCGTTTTCTATTACGTACCCTAAAAACTCCACTTTTCGTTTTAAGAATTGACATTTTTTCCATTTAATGTTTAATCCATGTTCGGAACTAACCTTCAAAAACTCTTTTAACTTCTCAATACCCTCATTTTCATCTTTTGCGGGTATTATCAAGTCATCCATATATGCAATCACTGTGCCTTTCTGAATTATCGTTCGAAACACAGCATTAATATACCTACAGAATACAGCTGGAGAATTCGATATACCAAATGGTACTACACAAAACTCATACTGTCCATCACGTGTCACAAATGCAGTGTACTTCCTCGACTGTGGATCTACTGGAACATGAAAAAAACTATTCGACAAATCTAAAGTTGTGAAAACTTTCCCATTTTGCAATCTATCTAAGACATCGTCTATAACTACCATCGGGAAATTGTCTCTTACTATCTTTTTATTGAGTTGCCTATAGTCACAACATAAACGTTGCCCTCCATCCTTCTTTGAAACAACCACAATCGGGGAAGCATAGTTAGAATTGCTAGGTACAATTATGCCATCTTTTAACCAATCTTCAATTTGCCTATCGATAAAGTTACGATCTTCGAATGACACTCGCCTCGGACGTTGATACACCGGTATTTCATCCGACAAAACAATTTCCATTTTTACGGCTGATTGGCAGTTACCCACTGGTATATATTCATTAACTAAACCCGTTACTTCCGTAGCCAAATCTGTATTTAAATGTTTAACGTCTTCTAACTCATTCAAATTCATTACATCGAACTCTTTTATCCAATTTTCCGTTTCACTTTTTTGACGTATCTCCGCTGTTTGCTTATTTCGTAAATTCTTCTTTTTAAAAACTACTTCTTCTTCGGTTAGAACTATGTCAACATCCTTCAAAATGGCTTTTCCTATCATCCCTGCGAATTGTATATCCCTTTCCTTGACCACATGAAACGTTATATTTAACGATATCTCGTCTATATGTATCAAGGTTTCAAAACTTCCTATCGTCTCGATCACGTTTGCACAAGCACTGTATAATTTCCTGTGATCATTGCTCAACTTAGTCTCGTAGCCACTTAACAACAACGTGTCGTAACGCATTATGTTCAAAGAACATCCCGAATCTATAAGGGCTTCAAACTTAAAATCGTTAACTTTAACTGTTTTGAAATGTAACTCATTTTTAGCTCTTTTACAAAAAGGTTGAAACACCTCATCGCCCAAAGAATTAACTGTGCCTAAATCCTTCTTTATTTCTTTGGAGCCTTTGGATTTACCCTTGCACTCAAACGAACGATGACCCATTCCGTTGCACTTAAAACACTTAAATTGCTTCTGTGGGCATTGTACTGCCATATGAGACTTGTCCCCGCACTTAAAACACCTCTTTTGCACTTCTTCTTTTGGCTTTGCTATACCAACTTTGTTTTCCCCCAGTGGTACACTTTGCTCAGTCCTAACCTGTCCTGAATAGGCTTTACGTATCTTTTCATACACTTTCAACTGCTCTTTCAAATCTTCAATATTCTTTGCTTGATATAACATAGACTTATTATATCTTGAATCTGGAATACCCTCAATGAAATAGTCTATGATACTTGCCTCATCTAAATTTATTTGTTTAGCTATTTCCATAAGACTACATAAGTATTCCCGAAAATTTTCATTACCATTTTTGCGCCTATTATTTAACAATTTATGAACATCTGACGAACAAAGTTTAGAACCAAATTCAGTTATCAAAGCATTTTTTAAACTCACCCCATTTAAAATATTACTTTGGCTTCTTACGAAAAGCTTAGCTGCTCCACGCAAAAGCTGCTTTCCATACACACATTTTTGTAAATCGTTCCACTTTACAACATCTGCATTTAGCTCAAAGTCATTCAACCAAAATCTAATATCTACAGATCCCTCTCCATAAAACGGACTAATACAATCGCTCATATCTTTAAGAGTAAACTGCTGTTGTCGTACGAGAAACTGGGAAGAATGTATGACATTATTTTCTTGCACATCATCATATATTGATTGATTAGACTCATCTTCACTCTGATCGTTACGTAACAACCCGTAGTGCTGGAGTAATCTATTCTGTAATTCACGTTTTAGGCCTGATGTTGAAAGATTTAACTCTGCCAACTTTTCCCTAAGTAAGTTGACTGTCAAATTCATAATTTCATTCAAATCCATTTTTACAAAAAAAAAAAAAAATTTTAGTTCAATATTACAAAAAAAAACTCTTTTATTTAATAGACGTGTTTGCAGGCTATTCTTTCAATATCAAGAAACATACATGAATGCAAATGTGTACACAAATTTTAATTAACTTCTTTTTGATTACATCTAGTTTTGAAATGTATATACTCTGTTTTTAAAACAACTCTGTTTTCAACTACTTTTTACTATCTCTTGTATTATTTCGTTTCTTTTTATTACCTTCATTAGTTTTGTATTTCACTCTCTATTTACCAAAATTCTGTGCTTCGCTTCTACCTTATTTGATTGTCGTCACTCAGTATCACCAATTTTGATTTACTTCTCTTAATTGCCACGAACTTCACATTTGCTTTCTATTTTCTTGTATCTTCTTCCAGCATTTATTTCGATTATACATTCACTTCATATTACAACTTAATTTCTTCAAAATTTTGCTCTTCTTTTACATCAATTTCGTATTTGCGTTCTACTTGATTATTATCTTCATTCAATACTTCCACTAAATTTTCATTTCTTTGTGTTTTGATTTACATTTCTTTGAACATTTCCTTCTACATATATTCACTTGACATCGATAGCGCAATGTTTTTAAACTCAGTTGAGCAGAGCTCACAGAGTATATTAAGTTTGATTGGATAACGGTTGGTTGTACATATATAAAGGAATCGAGATATAGACTTCCATATATCAAAATAATCAGGATCGAAAAAAAATTTGATTGAGCCATGTCCGTCCGTTAACACGATAACTTGAGTAAATTTTGAGGTATCTTGATGAAATTTGGTATGTAGGTTCCTGAGCACTCATCTCAGATCGCTATTTAAAATGAACGATATCGTACTATAACCACGCCTACTTTTTCGATATCGAAAATTTCGAAAAACCGAAAAAGTGCGATAATTCATTACAAAAGATAGATAAAGCGACGAAACTTGGTAGATGAGTTGAACTTATGACGCAGAATAGAAAATTAGTAAAATTTTGGACAATGGGCGTGGCACCGCCCACTTTTAAAAGAAGGTAATTTAAAATTTTGCAAGCTGTAATTTGGCAGTCGTTGAAGATATCATGATGAAATTTGGCAATAACGTTACTCCTATTACTATATGTACGCTTAATAAAAATTAGCAAAATCGGAGAAGGACCACGCCCACTTTTAAAAAAAAATTTTTTTAAAGTAAAATTTTAACAAAAAATTTAATATCTTTACAGTATATAAGTAAATTATGTTAACATTCAACTCCAGTAATGATGTGGTGCAACAAAATACAAAAATAAAAGAAAATTTCAAAATGGGCGTGGCTCCGCCCTTTTTCATTTAATTTGTCTAGGATACTTTTAACGCCATAAGTCGAGCAAAAATTAACCAATCCTTTTGAAATTTGGTAGGGGCATAGATTTTATGACGTTAAATGTTTTCTGTGAAAATGGGTGGAATCGGTTGATGCCACGCCCAGTTTTTATACACAGTCGTCCGTCTGTCCTTCCGCATGGCCGTTAACACGATAACTTGAGCAAAAATCGACATATCTTTAATGAACTTAGTTCACGTGCTTACTTGAACTCACTTTATCTTGGTATGAAAAATGAACGAAATCCGACTATGACCACGCCCACTTTTTCGATATCGAAAATTACGAAAAATAAAAAAATGCCATAATTCTATACCAAATACGAAAAAAGGGATGAAACATGGTAAGGTAATTGGATTGTTTTATTGACGTGAAATATAACTTTAGAAAAACTTTATAAAATGGTTGTGACACCTATCATATTATGTAGAAGAAAATGAAAAAGTTCTGCAGGGCGAAATAAAAAACCCTTAAAATCTTGGCAGGTATTAGATATATAAATAAATTAGCGGTATCCCACAGATAATGTTTTGGGTCACCCTGGTCCACATTTTGGTCGATATCTGGAAAACGCCTTCACATATACAACTACCACCACTCTCTTTTAAAACCCTCATTAATACCTTTAATTTGATACCCATATCGTACAAACATATTCTAGAGTCACCCCTGGTCCACCTTTGTGGCGATATTTCGAAACGGCGTCCACCTATAGAACTAAGTCCCACTTCCTTTTAAAATACACATTAACACCTTTCGTTTGATGCCCATATTGTACAAACAAATTCTAGGGTCACCCCTGGTCCACCTTTATGGCGATATCTCGAAACGGCGTCCACCTATGGAACTAAGGATTACTCCCTTTTAAAATACTCATTAACACCTTTCTTTTGATACCCATATTGTACAAATTCTAGGGTCACCCCTGGTCCACCTTTATGGCGATATCTCGCAACGGCGTCCACCTATGGAACTAAGGATTACTCCCTTTTAAAATACTCATTAATACCTTTCATTTGATACCCATATCGTACAAACGCATTCTAGAGTCACCCCTGGTCCACCTTTATGGCGATATCTCGAAAAGGCGACCACCTATACAACAACCACCACTCCCTTTTAAAACCATCATTAATACCTTTAATTTGATACCCATATCGTACAAACACATTCTAGAGTCACCCCTGGTCCACTTTTATGACGATATTTCGAAACGGCATCCACCTATAGAACTAAGGCCCACTCCCTTTTAAAATACTCATTAACACCATTCGTTTGATGCCCATATTGTACAAACAAATTCTAGGGTCACCCCTGGTCCACCTTTATGGCGATATCTCGAAACGGCGTCCACCTATGGAACTAAGGATTACTCCCTTTTAAAATACTCATTAACACCTTTCATTTGATACCCATATTGTACAAACAAATTCTAGGGTCACCCCTGGTCCACCTTTATGGCGATATCTCGAAACGGCGTCCACCTATGGAACTAAGGATTACTCCCTTTTAAAATACTCATTAACACCTTTCTTTTGATACCCATATTGTACAAACAAATTCTAGGGTCACCCCTGGTCCACCTTTATGGCGATATCTCGAAACGGCGTCCACCTATGGAACTAAGGATTACTCCCTTTTAAAATACTCATTAACACCTTTCATTTGATACCCATATCGTACAAACGCATTCTAGAGTCAACCCTGATCCACCTTTATGGCTATATCCCTAAATGGCGTCCACCTATAGAACTATGGCCCACTCCCTCATAAAATACTCTTTAATGCCTTTCATTTGATACCCATGCCATACAAACACATTCCAGGGTTTCCCTCGGTTCATTTTCCCACATGGTTATTTTCTCTTATGTTGTCACCATAGCTCTCAACTGAGTATGTAATGTTCGGTTACACCCGAACTTAACCTTCCTTACTTGTTTTTTTTTTTCAGTTCACACAGCTTCTTATTTGAATTTCTACTTTAAATTAGCATAAATTCATTTGCACAACCTTCTTTGTTTATCGATTCATTCAATTTTATTTTCTTCTGCTTTATCTTCTTTTTGTAAAACTTCTTTTCTTCTTAATTGGTATCAACCCCTTTTTTTTAATATAAACTTCTTTCTTCATTTACTTCTTGTATTGATTCTTCTCTTTCTTTCAACAAACTTCTTTTTATATCATCTTACACAAATTTGGATTTCACTTCGTATTTTATATTCGTTTTCTCATCACTTTGATTTGGCTTCTTAGTTGTTTTCTTTTTTACTAAAACTTCTTTACATTTACTCTGCACGCATATACATACATATGTACGTTTATACACACATTCTAGTTACTATGTTAGAGTTCCGCTTTATTTAGCTGTACTTTTATTTTAACTGTTCAGCTACTTCCGCTGCTGACGTTCTGATTCGGCTATAGGCACTGCCGACAATCAGCTTCGGTTACCGCCGCTGCTGACGCTCTGCGTCGACTGCGTTTTTAAAAAAAAAATTAAAAGTGATTGTTTCTGCCTGCGTCAGCTGCGCTGCTTTTTGGCGTCTCCTTCATATAAAAAACGTTTTCTTCGCGAAATTTACATGAAAATGTTCAAAATAATGCAGTTTTGGAACAAATATGAATATTTTTCATATATTAGAGTCTTGCAGTCGACAAAAACACGCGACTTCGTACGATTCAACTTATCTGCTGCTGCTTTCATTGGCAGATATCCCGGTTGAGCCCCCAGTTTGTAGGATTTCTTACCGTTTTATTTCATACAAAAACTTAACGCACTTTTGTTTTAATCAAATATTATTTAATTCATTTAATTATTAACAAATATTATTTAATTTATTTAAGTTAGTTTGAAATTACAACATTTAGCGACATAAATGCGATCTTATTTTATAAGCTTCTCGAATCGTACTCAATTCATTTATCAGGAAAAAAATATATTTAAAAAATCAAAGGTTGCTTCATAGGTTACAAAAATAATAAAGTTGTTTTAATACACAAGTGAATAGTTCATCACTCTACATCCAGCACTACATATATATGGTGGTATATATAGTATATATATAGTATATATATATATATATTTTCGCAATTTCAGCCCCATTTTAACAGCTAGAAGCTTCACATTTCACTAAATGCTTACAAATATAGCATATATTGTTGTCCGAAAAAATCATAGAGATCGGTGGTATATACGCCATAAAAACTGTAATTTTTGCCCCTTTTTTACGGCTAAAAGCTTCAAAATTCATCAAATTTTATCAAATAGTTACGTCTACGTCATATATTGTTGAAATATGTGATTCGTAGTCATAGTTTTTACATGCAGACCACAAAAAACGTGAAGCTTTGCATCCTCACACAAAGTACGTACCTATTTTTATAACTTTCATGAAAATGAAATGGTATATTAATTTCGTCACGAATCCCAAAATTGTAAGTCCTTAAAGGAAAATAGATAGACCCACCATTAAGTATACCGAAATAATCAGGATGAAGAGCTAAGTTGATTTAGCCATATCCGTCTGTCGGTCTGTCTGTTTGTATGCAAACTAGTCCCTCAATTTTTCAGATATCTTGATAAAAGTTGGTGAGTGGGTGTATTTCGGTGTCCGATTAGACATTTGTTGGAACCGGCCGGATCGGACTACAATAGCATATATCCTCCATACAACCGATTTTTCAGAAGAAGAGGATTTTAGTCATATCTTCCTCAATTTATCAGATTGAAGCTTCAAACTCCACCACATATTGTTGTCTGAAAAAATTGATGAGATCGGTCGTATATATCCCCACAACCGACTGTTCAGATAAGAAACTTTTCGTAATTACAGCCCTATTTTAAGAGCTAGACGCTTCAAATTTCAACGAATGCTTACGTATATAGCGTATACTGCTGTCTGAAAAAAATCATAAAGATCGGTGGTATATATAGTATATATATATATATATTCGCAATTTCAGCCCCATATATAATAGATTAGATTAGATTAGATTATTTATTTATTACGGCCAGAAGCCTAATTCGTAAATTTGAAAATATTACAGTTTTTTATCTTATAGCTAAGGTCCATATATCCATATAATTTTGTTTTAAATACTGTTATTTGGTTGCATCTTTTTATATCCATAGGCAGATCATTGTAACTTATCAGACCCTTGTAGAAAATGTTCTGTTGATCAATTTCAATCCTAAACAAGTAAGGAAGGTTAAGTTCGGGTGTAACCGAACATTACATACTCAGTTGAGAGCTATGGTGACAACATAAGGGAAAATAACCATGTAGGAAAATTAACCGAGGGAAACCCTGGAATGTGTATCAAATGAAAGGCGTTAAAGAGTATTTTATGAGGGAGTGGGCCATAGATCTATAGGTGGATGCCATTTAGGGATATAGCCATAAAGGTGGATCAGGGTTGACTCTAGAATTTGTTTGTACAATATGGGCATCAAACGAAAGGTGTTAATGAGTATTTTAAAAGGGAGTGGGCTTTAGTTCTATAGGTGGACGCCATTTCGAGATATCGCCACAAAGGTGGACCAGGGGTGACCCTAGAATTTGTTTGTACAATATGGGTATCAAAAAAAAGGTGTTAATGAGTATTTTAAAAGGGAGTAATCCTTAGTTCCATAGGTGGACGCCGTTTCGAGATATCGCCATAAGGTGGACCAGGGGTGACCCTAGAATTTGTTTGTACAATATGGGCATCAAACGAAAGGTGTTAATGAGTATTTTAAAAGGGAGTGGGCTTTAGTTCTATAGGTGGACGCCGTTTCGAAATATCGCCCTAAAGGTGGACCAGGGGTGACTCTAGAATATGTTTGTACGATATGGGTATCAAATTAAAGGTATTAATAAGGGTTTTAAAAGGGAGTGGTGGTTGTTGTATAGGTGGTCGCCTTTTCGAGATATCGCCATAAAGGTGGACCAGGGGTGACTATAGAACGCGTTTGCACGATATGGGTATCAAATGAAAGGTGCTAATGAGTATTTTAAAAGGGAGTAATCCTTAGTTCCATAGGTGGACGCGGTTTCGATATATCGCCATAAAGGTGGACCAGGGGTAACCCTAGAATTTGTTTGTACAATATGGGTATCAAAAGAAAGGTGTTTATGAGTATTTTAAAAGGGAGTAATCCTTAGTTCCATATGTGGACGCCGTTTCGAGATATCGCCATAAAGGTGGAGCAGGGGTGACCCTAGAATTTGTGTGTACAATATGGGTATCAAAAGAAAGGTGTTAATGAGTATTTTAAAAGGGAGTGGGCCTTCGTTCTATAGGTGTTCGCCTTTTCGAGATATCGCCATAAAGGTGGACCAGGGGTGACTTTAGAATATGTTTTTACGATATGGGTATCAAATGAAAGGTGTTAATGAGTATTTTAAAAGGGCGTGGGGCTTAGTTCTATAGGTGGACGCCTTTTCGAGGTATCGCCATAAAGGTGGACCAGGGGTGACTCTAGAATGAGTTTGTACGATATGGGTATCAAATTAAAGGTATTAATGAGAGTTTTAAAAGGGAGTGGTGTGAAGGCGTTTTCCAGATATCGACCAAAATGTGGACCAGGGTGACCCAGAACATCATCTGTTGGATACAGCTAATTTATTTATATATGTAATACCTGCCAAGATTTTAAGGGTTTTTTATTTCGCCCTGTAGAACTTTTTCATTTTCTTCTACTTAATATGGTAGGTGTCACAACTATTTTATAAAGTTTTTTCTAAAGTTATATTTCGCGTCAATAAAACAATCCAATTACCTTACCATGTTTCATGCTTTTTTTCGTATTTGGTATAGAATTATGGCATTTTTTTCATTTTTTGTAATTTTCGATATCGAAAAAGTGGGCGTGGTCATAGTCGGATTTCGTTCATTTTTCATACCAAGATAAAGTGAGTTGAAGTAAGCACGTGAACTAAGTTCATTAAAGATATGTCGATTTTTGCCCAAATTATCGTGTTAACGGCCATGCGGAAGGACAGACGGACGCCTGTGTATAAAAACTGGGCGTGGCATCAACCGATTTCGCCCATTTTCACAGAAAACAGTTAATGTCATAAAATCTATGCCCCTACCAAATTTCAAAAGGATTGGGTAATTTTTGTTCGACTTATGGCGTTAAAAGTATCCTAGACAAATTAAATGAAAAAGGGCGGAGCCACGCCCATTTTGAAATTTTCTTTTATTTTTGTATTTTGTTGCACCATATCATTACTGGAGTTGAATGTTGACATAATTTACTTATATACTGTAAAGATATTAAATTTTTTGTTAAAATTTTACTTTAAAAAAATTTTTTTTTAAAAGTGGGCGTGGTCCTTCTCCGATTTTGCTAATTTTTTAATTAGGCGTACATATAGTAATAGAAGTAACGTTCCTGCCAAATTTCATCAAGATATCTTCAACGACTGCCAAATTACAGCTTGCAAAACTTTTAAATTACCTTCTTTTAAAAGTGGCCGTGCCACGCTAATTGTCCAAAATTTTACTAATTTTCTATTCTGCATCATAAGTTCAACTCATCTACCAAGTTTCGTCGCTTTAGCTGTCTTTTGTAATGAATTATCGCACTTTTTCGGTTTTTCGAAATTTTCGATATCGAAAAAGTGGGCGTGGTTATAGTCCGATATCGTTCATTTTAAATAGCGATCTGAGATGTGTACTCAGGAACCTGCATACCAAATTTCATCAAGATACCTCAAAATTTATTCAAGTTATCGTGTTAACGGACGGACGGACGGACGGACGGACATGGCTCAATCAAATTTTTTTTCGATCCTGATTATTTTGATATATAGAAGTCTATATCTATCTCGATTCCTTTATATATGTACAACCAACCGTTATCCAATCAAACTTAATATACTCTGTGAGCTCTGCTCAACTGAGTATAAAAATAGGTAGGTAATATGTGTGAGGATGCAAAGCTTCACGTTTTTTGTGGTCTGCATGTATGTATGCATGGCTACGAATCACGTATTTCAAAAATATATGACGTAAACGTAACTATTTGATGAAATTTGATGAATCTTGAAGCTTCTAGCCGTAAAAAAGGGGTCAATATGACAGTTTATATGAAGTATATAATATATATACCACCGATCTCTATGATTTTTTCAGACAACAATATATGCTATATACGAAAGCATTTTGTGAAATTTGAAGCTTCTAACTGTTAAAACGGGGAAGAAATTGCGCAAAGTTTCTTATCTGAACAATCGGTTGTATGAGATATATACTATGTATATCACCGATCTCAATGATTTTTTCAGACATCAATATATGCTATACACGTAAGCAGTTGGTGAAATTTGAAGCTTCTAGCTATTAAAATGGGGTAGAAATTGCGAAAAGTTTCTTATCTGAACAATCGGTTGTATGAGATATATACTATATATAGAACCGATCTCTATGATTTTTTCAGACAACAATATATGCTATATACGTAAGCAATCAGTGAAATTTGAAGCTTATAGCTGTTAAAATGGGGTAGAAATTGCGAAAAGTTTCTTATCTGAACAATCGGTTGTATGAGATATATACTATATATACAACCGATCTCTATGATTTTTTCAGACAACAATATATGCTATATACGTAAGCAATCGGTGAAATTTGAAGCTTATAGCTGTTAAAATGGGGTAGAAATTGCAAAAAGTTTCTTATCTGAACAATCGGTTGTATGAGATATATACTATATATACAACCGATCTCTATGCTTTTTTCAGACAACAATATATGCTATATAAGTAAATATTTGGTGAAATTTGAAGCTTCTAGCTGTTAAAATGGGGCTAAAATTTGCGAAAATATATATATATATACTATATATATATACTATATATACCACCATATATATACTATATATACCACCGATCTTTATGATTTTTTCAGACAACAATATATGATATATACGTAAGCATTCGCTGAAATTTGAAGCCTCTAGCTCTTAAAATAGGGCAGTAATTACGAAAAGTTCCTTATCTGAACAATCGGTTGTGGGGGATATATACTATATATACGACCGATCTCATACATTTTTTCAGGCAACAATATGTTCAATATACGAAAGTATATGGTGTAGTTTGAAGCTTCAATCTGTTAAATTGGGTAAGATATTACAAAAATCCTCTTTTTCTGAAAAATCGGTTGTATGGAGGATATATGCTATAGTGGTCCGATCCGGTCGGTTCCGACAAATGTCTAATCGGACACCTAAATACACCTGCTCACCAAATTTTATCAAGATATCTCAAAAATTGAGGGACTAGTTTGCATACAAACAGGCAGACGGACAGACGGACAGACGGACAGACGGACATGGCTAAAACAACTCAGCTCTTCAACCTGATTATTTCGGTACACTTAATGGTGGGTCTATCTATTTTCCTTTAAGGACTTACAATTTTCGGTTTCATGACGAAATTAATATACCATTTCATTTTCATGAAAGGTATAAAAATAGGTAGGTAATCTGTGTGAGGATGCAAAGCTTCACGTTTTTTGTGGTCTGCATGTAAAAACTATGGCTACGAATCACGTATTTCAAAAATATATGACGTAAACGTAACTATTTGATGAAATTTGATGAATCTTGAAGCTTCTAGCCGTAAAAAAGGGGTCAATATGACAGTTTATATGAAGTATATAATATTAATACCACCGATCTCTATGATTTTTTCAGACAACAATATATGCTACATACGAAAGCATTTTGTGAAATTTGAAGCTTCTAACTGTTAAAACGGGGCAGAAATTGCGCAAAGTTTCTTATCTGAACAATCGGTTGTATGAGATATATACTATGTATATCACCGATCTCAATGATTTTTTCAGACATCAATATATGCTATACACGTAAGCAGTTGGTGAAATTTGAAGCTTCTAGCTGTTAAAATGGGGTAGAAATTGCGAAAAGTTTCTTATCTGAACAATCGGTTGTATGAGATATATACTATATATAGAACCGATCTCTATGATTTTTTCAGACAACAATATATCTATATACGTAAGCAATCAGTGAAATTTGAAGCTTATAGCTGTTAAAATGGGGTAGAAATGCGAAAAGTTTCTTATCTGAACAATCGGTTGTATGAGATATATACTATATATACAACCGATCTCTATGATTTTTTCAGACAACAATATATGCTAATTTTAATAAATAATTTACTAGTTTGCATACAAACAGACAGACGGACAGACGGACAGACGGACATGGCTAAAACAACTCAGCTCTTCAACCTGATTATTTCGGTATACTTAATGGTGGGTCTATCTATTTTCCTTTAAGGACTTACAATTTTCGGTTTCGTGACGAAATTAATATACCATTTCATTTTCATGAAAGGTATAAAAATAGGTGGGTACTTTTTGTGAGGATGCAAAGCTTCACGTTTTTGTGATCTGCAAGTAAAAACTATGACCGCGAAACACGTATTTCAAAAATATATATGACGTAAACGTAACTATTTGATGAAACTTGATGAATTTTGAAGCTTTTAGCCGTAAAAAAGGGGCAAAAATGACAGTTTATATGTGGTATATAATATATATACCACCGATCTCTATGATTTTTTCAGACAACAATATATGCTATATACGTAAGCAATCGGTGAAATTTGAAGCTTATAGCTGTTAAAATGGGGTAGAAATTGCGAAAAGTTTCTTATCTGAACAATCGGTTGTATGAGATATATACTATATATACAACCGATCTCTATGATTTTTTCAGACAACAATATATGCTATATAAGTAAATATTCGGTGAAATTTGAAGCTTCTAGCTGTTAAAATGGGGCTAAAATTTGCGAAAATATATATATATATACTATATATATATACTATATATACCACCATATATATACTATATATACCACCGATCTTTATGATTTTTTCAGACAACAATATATTCTATATACGTAAGCATTCGCTGAAATTTGAAGCCTCTAGCTCTTAAAATAGGGCAGTAATTACGAAAAGTTCCTTATCTGAACAATCGGTTGTGGGGGATATATACTATATATACGACCGATCTCATAAATTTTTTCAGGCAACAATATGTTCAATATACGAAAATATATGGTGAAATTTGAAGCTTCAATCTGTTAAATTGGGTAAGATATTACAAAAATCCTCTTTTTCTGAAAAATCGGTTGTATGGAGGATATATGCTATAGTGGTCCGATCCGGTCGGTTCCGACAAATGTCTAATCGGACACCCAAATACACCTGCTCACCAAATTTTATCAAGATATCTCAAAAATTGAGGGACTAGTTTGCATACAAACAGACAGACGGACAGACGGACATGGCTAAAACAACTCAGCTCTTCAACCTGATTATTTCGGTATACTTAATGGTGGGTCTATCTATTTTCCTTTAAGGACTTACAATTTTCGGTTTCGTGACGAAATTAATATACCATTTCATTTTCATGAAAGGTATATAAACAGGTAGGTACTTTGTGTGAGGATGCAAAATTTCAGGTTTTTTGTGGTCTGCGTGTAAAAACTATGACTACGAATCACGTATTTCAAAAATATATGACGAAAACGTAACTATTTGATGAAATTTGATGAATTTTGAAGATTCTAGCCGTAAAAAAGGGGTCAAAATGACAGTTTATATGAAGTATATAATATATATACGACCGATCTCTATGATTTTTTCAGACAACAATATATGCTATATACGTAAGCATTTTGTGAAATTTGAAGCTTCTAACTGTTAAAACGGGGCAGAAATTGCGCAAAGTTTCTTATCTGAACAATCGGTTGTATGAGATATATACTATGTGTACCACCGATCGCAATGATTTTTTCAGACATCAATATATGCTATAACCGTAAACAGTTGGCGAAATTTGAAGCTTCTAGCTGTTAAAATGGGGCCGAAATCGTAAAAAAAATATATATATACTATATATATATACTATATATACCATCATATATATATTATATATATCACCGATCTCTATAATTTTTTGACACAACAATACATACAATATACGTAAGCAATCGGTGAAATTTGAAGCTTATAACTGTTAAAATGGGGAAGAAATTGCGCAAAGTTTCTTATCTGAACATTCGGTTGTATGGGATATATACTATATATACCACCGGTATCTATGATTTTCTCAGACAACAATATATGCTATACACGTAAGCATTTGGTGAAATTTGAACATATCTAAACGATTTTTAAGATAAATATAAAATAAACAAGTAAGAACGGGACTGTCTTCGGCTGTGCCGAAGACTTCATACCTTTCATGAATGGGGCTGAACAATAATCTTATCCCGTTCGTAATCTCCGAATAATCGGATGTATAAGATAAGAAATATATAGTGAACAGATCTACATACCTTAACGATTTTTAAGATAAACATAAAATAAAATACAGGTATATACGTAAGCAATCGGTGAAATTTGAAGCTTATAGCTGTTAAAATGGGGTAGAAATTGCGAAAAGTTTCTTATCTGAACAATCGGTTGTATGAGATATATACTATATATACAACCGATCTCTATGATTTTTCAGACAACAATATATGCTATATAAGTAAATATTCGGTGAAATTTGAAGCTTCTAGCTGTTAAAATGGGGCTAAAATATATATACTATATATATATACTATATATACCACCATATATATACTATATATACCACCGATCTTTATGATTTTTTCAGACAACAATATATGCTATATACGTAAGCATTCGCTGAAATTTGAAGCCTCTATCTCTTAAAATAGGGCAGTAATTACGAAAAGTTCCTTATCTGAACAATCGGTTGTGGGGGATATATACTATATATACGACCGATCTCATAAATTTTTTCAGGCAACAATATGTTCAATATACGAAAGTATATGGTGAAGTTTGAAGCTTCAATCTGTTAAATTGGGTAAGATATTACAAAAATCCTCTTTTTCTGAAAAATCGGTTGTATGGAGGATATATGCTATAGTGGTCCGATCCGGTCGGTTCCGACAAATGTCTAATCGGACACCCAAATACACCTGCTCACCAAATTTTATCAAGATATCTCAAAAATTGAGGGACTAGTTTGCATACAAACAGACAGACGGACAGACGGACAGACGGACATGGCTAAAACAACTCAGCTCTTCAACCTGATTATTTCGGTATACTTAATGGTGGGTCTATCTATTTTCCTTTAAGGACTTACAATTTTCGGTTTCGTGACGAAATTAATATACCATTTCATTTTCATGAAAGGTATAAAAATAGGTGGGTACTTTTTGTGAGGATGCAAAGCTTCACGTTTTTGTGATCTGCAAGTAAAAACTATGACCGCGAATCACGTATTTCAAAAATATATATGACGTAAACGTTACTATTTGATGAAACTTGATGAATTTTGAAGCTTTTAGCCGTAAAAAAGGGGCAAAAATGACAGTTTATATGTGGTATATAATATATATACCACCGATCTCTATGATTTTTTCAGACAAAAATATATGCTATATATGTAAGCATTTGGTGAAGTTTGAAGCTTCTAGCTATTAAAATGGGTCAGAAATTGCACAAAGTTTCTTATCTGAACAATCCGTTGTATGAGATGTATACTATGCATACCACCGATCTGTATGACTCTTTCAGTTCAGACAACAATATATGCTATACACGTAAGCATTTGGTGAAATTTGAAGCTTATAGCTGTTAAAATGGGGCTGAAGTTGCAAAAAAAATATATATATACTATATATACCATCATATATGTATCGTGTGATGCTGATAGCGAGCAGACGTGAAAACCTTGTGCACATTTTTCGAGCAGGAAAATGGTGGTAAAACATTTTAAAAAATTAATAAAAAGTTGTGCAAAATAAAGTGTTTTGTTCGCGCTTCACAAAATGTAACAAATAATGTAATTGTTTAAGCGACTTAAACTATGAACATTTTTCGTTCGTTTGTTTCAGTAGCCATTGAGTGTGCTTGTAATTCTCAACTGGTTAGTGAAATATTCTAAAGACATAGTTTGAGTTTTTTAATTAAAATGGAGGTTCTTCGGATGGTGTGCTAATACATCAGAGCCCAGTGCTCGCCGCCATATCACACTTTGAAGGGGTTCTTCAAATAGAAGATGAGGTGGCTTATTAGAGCGAAACCTCAGAGTGCCCAACGCTCGCCCCAAATTAAATAAATAGAGGTTTTTCTTGTAGAAAATGGGGTGCCAATACCTCAGAGCCGTCCCGTGCTCGCCTCCATATCACATTTTAAAGGGTTCTTCAAATAGAGGATGAGGTGGCTCAGTAGAGTGAAGCCTCAGAGCCCCCAGTGCTCGCCCCCAAATTAAATAAATAAAAGGTGTACTGATGCTATGCATCCTCCCATGACTTAAACACACCAATAACACTAAAACTACCCAACTTAATAAACTGAATCCCTTAAAATAAACACAAATAAATAAATAAAGGTGTACTGATGCTATGCATCCTCCCATGACTTAAATACACCAATAACACTAAAACTACCCAACTCAATAAATGGAATACATTAAATCAAAAACCCCATAAACTCAATACAGTCCATTAATAATAATAATTTATAAATTTAAAAAAAAGGAATGCTTGGTGAGAGTTGAACCCGCAACCCCGGGCGTTTGGTCGGGTACGTCAGCCACTGTGCCACGACTCATACGCTTACAAGCACATAAAATTACTCATTTATAACTCTTATTAAACTGCTCGCCCTCAATTGCCCAAAGCTTAGACATGGTCCTTCGAGCCGGATCAATTGCTCGTATGGAAGTTTCATTAGACGACTAAGCCGTCTAAGGGGGGAGTATGTTTAAGCGACTTAAACTATGAACATTTTTCGTTCGTTTGTTTCAGTAGCCATTGAGTGTGCTTGTAATTCTCAACTGGTTAGTGAAATATTCTAAAGACATAGTTTGAGTTTTTTAATTAAAATGGAGGTTCTTCGGATGGTGTGCTAATACATCAGAGCCCAGTGCTCGCCTCCATATCACACTTTGAAGGGGTTCTTCAAATAGAAGATGAGGTGGCTCATTAGAGCGAAACCTCAGAGTGCCCAACGCTCGCCCCAAATTAAATAAATAGAGGTTTTTCTTGTAGAAAATGGAGTGCCAATACCTCAGAGCCGTCCCGTGCTCGCCTCCATATCATATTTTAAAGGGTTCTTCAAATAGAGGATGAGGTGGCTCAGTAGAGTGAAGCCTCAGAGCCCCCAGTGCTCGCCCCCAAATTAAATAAATAAAAGGTGTACTGATGCTATGCATCCTCCCATGACTTAAACACACCAATAATACTAAAACTACCCAACTTAATAAACTGAATCCCTTAAAATAAACACAAATAAATAAATAAAGGTGTACTGATGCTATGCATCCTCCCATGACTTAAATACACCAATAACACTAAAACTACCCAACTCAATAAATGGAATACATTAAATCAAAAACCCCATAAACTCAATACAGTCCATTAATAATAATAATTTATAAATTTAAAAAAAGGAATGCTTGGTGGGAGTTGAACCCGCAATCCCGGGCGTTTGGTCGGGTACGTCAGCCGCTGTGCCACGACTCATACGCTTACAAGCACATAAAATTACTCATTTATAACTCTTATTAAACTGCTCGCCCTCAATTGCCCAAAGCTTAGACAGTAATAATACGGTATTGAATTCCTAATATAATAGGAGTTAACTTTGAGAAAAAAGACTCAAATAAATTTATTTAATAAACAAATTTAAACACATACATATATTAATAAACGGTGAAGTAAATCGAAATAAGGCAAAAGCAAAATGATTATGTGCGCGAAATGCAATCACTCTATAAGAGGATAGACAGGTATACGATGCGAGGGTGTGTGTAATAAAGTGACCATTTAAGCCTTGCATGTGCAGGTGTTGATAAATATTGTGTTAAAATGTTTGAGGAAAAACCTATGGCACGATTTATGTGTGATGAATGTGTTACATATATTCAGAATGTAGACCATAGATGAATGGATTTGCAACTCTTTGTTTCGAGAGAGCGCTGTCAAAATGCACATTTTTTATAACATTTATCAATGATGCCACTCCAAACAAAAATGAATAGATCCGAAAATGGGGATTTTTGACATACATTTCGGCGATTATAGTTTCAATCATTTAATAAAATGATAGTCGTAAAATATTTATTTCCCTAAAGTTATTTTACAATAATACGACTAGTTAGAGTTAAATATAAACAAATCTAAGTAAAATTTACATTTCGATTAAATTAATTAGTCAAATATTGTAACGCATTTAACTGGCAGTGAAAACCATATATTCTTTTGAAATTTCAGTAAATCGGACCTATGATATAATAGTTAACATTATTTAATGGATAGGGCTTATCCTACATGTCTGGCGTTCCAGGTTCTGTGATCAAAATGGACTGGTTGCATCGGGAGTTCATATTTACAAAACCTATTTTTAGTGATAACTTTTGAATGTAAAATAATATTTACCCTCCGCCTTCGAACTAATAATACTTACACTAAAACAAGTATTTTAATCCTTTTTTCCATAATTTTTGAACGCTATTCTACAGTTGTAGGTAAAACTAAGGTTTACCAAAATTTTTGGCACGTTTTTCGTTTTGGTTGGCACATTTTTTGTTCTGGCACCCGCTTCAGCTGGCGCGAGGGATTTATCTGTGATTGTTGCCAGGAACAACTAGAAGATATATCCCTCGTGAGAGCGAAAATATGAGAGCGTAAGCAAAAGATTCGTATCAATCTAATCTATGATGTAGACTTGGTGCTACAAGAAATGCAAATGAGTGTGAAGAAAAACAATACAATATTAAATGAGTATAAATATGAGTTTGAAGAGGTGATGAAGAAAAGCCAAAATAAAATAAAGGCTTTATTGGAAGTTGTAGAGGGTCGATATACTCAAAGAGTAGCAACTATGGAAAGATCACAAAAGCTTTTTGAAAAAAAAAATTGGTGAGATAAAAAGCTTATATGAAATGATGGAAAAAGTGAAAAATAAAACTGAAATAATTGGTAAAGACAATGAAAAGGTATGTAACGAAATAAAGAAAATTAGTAGTAATAATAAGGAAACAGGGCTGTCATATGCAGAAGTAATGAAAAATAATAATAAAAAAGGTGAAAACAAAAGCAAAGATACTACAGTGCCTGAATTAAAGAAAGGTAATCCTATTATTGTTAAACCGAAAGTAAAACAATCGTGTGAAAAAACCAAGAAATATTTAAACAATAAAATTAATCCTAAGGAACTATAGATAACAGATATTAAAGCTGGTAATAATGGTATTATGCTGATCGATAGTGTTGATGAAAATGAAAGACACAAAATAAAAGAAATAATGGACAAAGAAATTAGCAATGAATATGAGATAAAGATACCTCGTGAATATAAACCAAGACTATTTATAACAGGTATGTAATTTGAAAAGAATGGTGAGGAAATAACTGAATGTCTACGAAAACAAAATAAATGCTTTGAACAGGGTGAAGTAAAAATTGTTAAGCAATATAATGTTAAAGTTAGTCACAAAAATTATTATAATGCAATAGTTGAGGTGGATGTGGAAATATTTACTGAAGCGTTAAAATTAGATAAACTGAATATAGGATGGGAAAGGTGCAAAGTATACGATGGTGTTGATATAACAATGTGTTTTAAATTTAAAGGATACAACCATAAAGCTAGTGGATGTAAAAATGAAGTTGTTTGTAGCAAATGCTTGGGTAAACATAAACCCATGGAGTGCAAGGAACAACCAAACAACATGTGCATAAATTGTATTAGAGCTAATGAGAAATTAAATCGAGGGCTTGATACCAATCACCCGTGCAATAGCAGACATTGCCCTGTCTACTTAAAACACTTAAATGTAAAAAAACAAAGGCTAGTATATTAGCAACTAACAATCAGGCCACTGGCTCACCTGGACCATGCTAATGTTATGCAACGTAGGGTATCAAAGTACCAAAAAAGATCCACAAAGGACATCAACAATGACTTTAAATGCATCCATTTAAACATAAATAGCCTATTAGCTAACAAATCAGAGTTGGAAGTGTTGGCGGAAGTTCATAGACCAGGCATCATACTGTGCTCTGAAACATGTACAACCAAAGATATTCTAGACAATGAATTAAAAATAGCAACCTATAAAATGATAAGATGTGATTCCCACAGCAGGCACACAGGAGGTGTGTTAGTTTATGTACATAGTACAATTGAAGTTAAAGTAATCTATAATGATAACATAAATGAAAACGTATGGTGCATTGTAATAAAACTGAAGAAGGTTGATAAAAAGTGGCAGATTGGAGTTCTGTACCACTCGCCGAGCATTAAGATGCAGCTTTTGTTGAATACCTAAATGAAATTCTAATTGATAAATATGAAAAAAGTAACCATAATATAGTAGTCGGTGATTTTAATATTAACATGAACTGCATTTCAACATATAGTACTAAATTAAATGAGATATTTGCTGTGGTGGGGATGAGCCAAAAAATAGAATTTAATACGCGAATCACAGATACAAGTGAATCGAAAATTGATCTATTATTTTCAAACTTGGATGAAATTCTCTGTAATAATTTGCAGGAGTACAAAATATCTGATCATGAAACTATAAAATTTAATATTAGAACGTCCAAAGTATACAAGATGAGACTGACCAAGAAAATCATAGCATGGAACAAATATAATAGTGATATTTTAATAAGCACCCTTAGATCATTTAACTTCAACTTTACTATAAATTTATCAATTGATGTAAACGTCGAATTAATTAGTAATATAATGATTCAAGCTATGGAAAGTTTAACCTACGAGAAAGAAGTGCATATCAAGTTAATGAATAAATGGTATGACAGAGAATTGGCACAAATGAATAAATATAAATACAATATGTACACGCGTGCGTTACAAACTGGAGAGTGGGATGAATATAAAAATATAAAAAAGGTCATACAAAAAATTAGTCAAATTAAAAAAAATAAAGTATATGGAGAATAAAATCAGTTTGAATAAATATAATGCTAAAGAAATGTGGAAATATCTTAAACAAACGGTTAACCAAACTAAAGATAACGAAGGGATAAAAAAGGTGATACTGGATGGCATACTGGTTGAAAACGAAACCGATCTGGCGAATGGTCTAAATAGGTTTTTTGTAAACAGTGTGAGTGCAATTAATAATAACATCGAAACCTGTCAAGTAGCACTAGAGGATACACAAGTCCATTCAAAATTAAAGTTTGCTGAAATTACCACCGATGATGTTATTAATATCCTAACAGACTTTAAATATAAAATAGGTGGAAGAAACTGCTATCCGAAGGTGTACTAAAAGATTGTATATCGTATACCGGATATTTCTATGCTCAAATAATCAATAACAGCGTAGAAGATGGTGTAGTACCTGAAATGTGGAAAACGTCAACAATAATACCTGTGGAAAAAGTTAAAAAGACAATGAAACCTGAAGAACTTAGATACATAAATACCCTGCCAAGTGATGCTAAAATTCTCGAAGTCGTTGTTAAGAATCAGTTGGTGAATCATCTTGAAGTAAATAATGTACTAGTCTACCAACAGTCAGGAAAAAACACTCCTGTGAGACAGCGCTGAACTTGGTGATATCTGATTGGAAAGAAGAGCTAAACAGCAAAAAAGTAGTGGTTTCAGTTTTCCTTGACCTCAAAAGAGCTTTTGAAACGGTGGATAGAGAGATATTAATAAAAAAATGCAGCGGATTGGCATAACTGATATTGAACTTAAATGGTTCCGCAACTATTTGATGCAGAGAAAGCAGAAAACAGTTATAAATACTGTGACGTCGCACAGTGTTTCGTGTAGAACAAGCTAGCTGGACAAAATTATTTTATCAGATTTTCCGTTTCATATGCAGTCATTTATTACAACTACGTCATTTTTTTCAGCCATATGTTCATTTTTTTATTTTTTTCCAAAATTTTACTTCATATGCATATTTGCTTATTTCATATACAGTAACTCATGTGAATAAGATCCAAAAAAATTTAAAGGACTTAAGAATATTACTTTATTGTACTTAAATTGAATGGACTACAAATATCAATACTCTAAAAAATTATAAAAATTCGGAAAAAAAAATTAAAATTTTTTATGAAAATTCGTCGAATTTTTCAAACATTTTTTAAATATAATTTAGTTTTTGTTATAGATCGTGACAAATTTTCTTATGGGAAATTAGTTAAAATATGAAAATTCGTCAAATTTTTCAAACATTTTTTAAATATAATTTAGTTTTTGTTATAGATGTGACAAATTTTCTTATGGGAAATTAGTTAAAATAAATTTGCAAAAGCGAAAATTGTAAGAATTATCCAAAAAGTGTCTACTTATTTATGTGAGTGAATGTACATATGTACATACATATTTTGTATTTATTTGAGTATTTATCCTGGCACTACAATTTTTGCAAAATTATTTTATAGTACCAATCAGGAATCTAAAAGTGAATTACAATAATAATAATAACAATGTAAATAATTAAATTAATTATGTGAAAATTAATTATTACAAAAACTTAAAAGTAAACTATTATACAAAGTAGAAAAGGCAATAGATTTGAATTAAATAATCATCCCTGAATCGTCTCAAATCTTTGTTACGAGCTTCCTGTGGTTCCTCAGAAAGTTGACCCCAATAGGTAAAATTGCTGATTTTATAATATCAATACTATGAACTAAGATTTTATGAACTGTAACAGGCATATTAAACCATGTATAGAGATCTGTGTATAGTTTTTTAGTCTCGACCGCAAATTTTTAAAATCTTTGTATATATATATTGTACCCAGATGCTAATGCGCGAAGGAGATTATCTCGGTTAGGCGTAAAGTCCCGTAACTCATTATTCATATCTTTTGGAGTGGCACCACAAATATAACACTTTTGTGCGGAAGAAGTTTCAGTCAAAGCATTGCAAACTTTTCCGTCAATCATTGTTAGAAGCATATTGTGATTTACGGAAACTTCGTATTCTTTGAGCATGTACTTTGTTGACAACAACGCATTTATCTCCTCTAAAACTTTGTTCGTTTCAAAAACAATAAAATCGTTTGTTTCTTTAGAAAAAATAAATTTAATTGGACGACAATACATGGTAGAAGAAGGTCGAGGATTATGCCAAACAATGCTACATTTTTTCATCCTGTAATTGAAGAGGAACGAAATAAAATATAAACAAAAACTCATCAGTGTCAGAACAGCATGTAAACTTTTGCTTATATGTGCTATGGCCAGAGCTTCCATCGCAACCCCACTTGCTGATTAAAGTATGCGTCAAGTTTGTAGGTAATTAACTAACAAAAACTTCTTGATTTGCTAAAACTAAACGCTCAACAGTTTTATCGGACTGGACTTTAATTTCCGCACGTGTTTCACCCACATCAATTTTATTTGGATAGCATTCTGCCTTAGCTTTTCTTAGACTATAAAATGATGGATAAACCTTATGGCCTGCCTTCATGCTTAACTTCCGAGTCGTTTTGTATCCATGAGTTGTCGACTTGCTATCTAGGTAGTATGCTAATGCTTCTACATTGCTCAAGCATCTTGCATCTGGCTCACATGTCATATTTTCGCCGGATATTTGAGTGGTTTCCTGTGATTCTTTTATAATGTTAGCAACATTTCTGTTGCCGGACATACGCGTTAATACTTCTGCCGCATAAAGCATCTCACCAGGACTTCTAGATTGCAAGAGGTCATCCACTCGACCCCGTTTGGTTTTTTCACTGCAGCTAACAAAGTCCTTCTTTCGTCTTCCGGGGACGGGGTTACCAGAAGAAGTGGTTGGTTGGTCTGATGGCAACTTTGAATCCACCGTTATTGTAAAGGTGAAGTCTGGACCCGAAAGCCACTCCGAGTTTTTATTCAATAATCGCTCCTTATGTCTTCCAGAAGTGTTCCACTTTTGATCCAGCTTCGACGAATATGCCGATATTTGTAAGCTTAAACTTTTTATCGAATACTCGGCTGCTTCGCTTAAATCGTACTTAAGTACAATACAACTCAATAATTCTTTATATCTGGTTTCCTTCGAATGTTGGATCCAAATATCAAAAAACTCCGTTCTTGGTACGGTTATAACTAAACTATTTTGTGTTGTTGATTTTCGGACAGGGTGAATAGTTGATGATTGTTGCGCTGCCAACTTAAGTGTCGTTGATCGTTCTGATTTGTTATCAGTTGTGCAGTATTTATATTTCATTCAGGTATTGGCGTCGATGCTACCAAATGGGGTTGTTTTGTGTAGAGTTCCTGTGTGGTTATACCTGCACTAGGATTGCTTTGCATGTACCTCTTTTTATGCCTTTGTGACTAGTGCGGTAGGTTGTGGCAGGTTGAAGTCAGTGCTCTTCGCCTTTTTGCTTTTGGTGTGCTCTTGTTAACCTTGCGCGTTTATTTTTGTGTTTTTTATGGTTACGTGTTTGTTCCCTGTATCTGGGAATTGGTTTTGCCATTTGTATATCAGCTTTAAAGGTCCAAATATCTCGTCGGAGCTGGTACGTATATACATACTATTTTATATGTAGAGATAACTAAATCTACAAAAAAAAAAAATCAAAAATAGATGTGCAAAGAATTCGCAATGGTTTTTTCTTTCGACTATTAGAGAATACTTGCGACTATAACATATGTAAAATTTAGCCCGGATGTCCGCGGATGTATGTAACTTTTTTGTCCCTAAATTTAAAAATATAGAGAAAAAATACCTTTTCTTCTTAATAACGGAATGTTAAATTTATTGAAAATCATCTAATTGCGAAAGAATTACTATTAAAAAATTTTACTTACCTTCGAGCTTAGAATCCATCAAAAAAATTATTAAAAGTGTTCACTTAAAAGAAATATGAAGCTTAATATTCAACAAGAATTTTGCAAATTAATCAATGCATTTTACGGGCACTCCTGCCTTCTTACTTCAATTACTCAATATATATGAGCAAAAATATCAAAAAAAGCAAAAATCCCGTTATTTTGTTTGTTTTATTTCATTTCTCATTACACCTTTCTTGGAATAAGAACTTTGTTTTTGTTCAGAAAGCTTGTTCTACACGAAACACTATGTACTGGAGCCACAGCAATTGAACAGCCCAGTGCAACAATTTGGTTCTCCAAAAAATAATAAGAAGTGTTGTATTTCTTGCCACTTTTTTTTGAGTGTTTGAGATCGAAAAATAAAGAAAATACCCGCGTTTTTGCGAAAAAAATTGATATCGAACAGAAGTGAAAATAGTGAAGTTTTATTGTAGTGAGCACCAGCTTTTTTTCTTAACTTGTTTTTTCGAATTTAATTCACTTGGGTTCAATTTTTTATTTCGGTCCTTGTGATTATCTGGTCTATCCCCCCACCAGCGGTAAGGTTTTCCAGACACAACACAAGGAAGAGGATAACCTAACCTCACTTTCCTCACTATATTGAATAGGGTTTGTTGTTGTTATATCCTGCACATCACAAAGCGAAATTAAGTTCAATTTAGTTAATCCGGCGCTCACTTCACTAAAAACACTTTTTTAACACATTTCTTCCGCTTGTATTCGATTTCAATATCAATATTGCACGCACTTTCAATTTTTATCACAATAAACCCATTAACTGTGGAGTGGCGAGTGGTCTCCCCTTTTGTTATTGCTGCTGAGGCAAAAGTCTATAAGACAAACCCTTTGTTGTAGTACTGCTGTGACAAAAAGTCCACAAAATAAGCCTTTTTCGTTGTCGCTACTCTGACAAAGTCTGCGATAAACAAAATAAATAATAAAACTTCGAATTTCAATAGTTTTTATTTACGTCATTATAAATACGGTTATTTTAAATACGGCAGGTATTTTAACTCTGAAGAGTTCTATTTCTCTAATCGGCAATTTTCTCATTAATAAACGTAATCAAAACAATGGAAACGTACATCAGGTTAATCAGGAAATAATCGCAGAGTTTGATACAGATTACAGCCTTGTTCCGGATAGCGACCATAGCAAACACACTCTTGCGATACAGCAGGAAGAGTTGCGGTCCTTGTGGAAGAAGGTAAAGTCTGCGTTTGGTTCGCTACTAGGGTTTGATGAGGTGTCAGGGGATGACGTTATGGCAATAAGAAAGAAGCAAAAAGCAGCATACGCAATCTACATGCGATACTTAGCGTCTATATCTGCTGAGGCAGAAAAATACAAGAAAGAGGACAAGAAAGTCAACCCTGAGCAAGAACCTCATGGGCATAAAATTCGCCTCCCTGCTTGCGACACGGAAGTTTTTAAAGGGGATTATTTGTCTTGGTCGACTTTTCGTGACCTGTTCACGGCAATTTATATAAACAATTCTAGCTTGAAAGGGGTGGAAAAGTTATTCCATCTCAATAACAAAACACAGGGCGAAGCAAAAGACATCGTGAAAAAATGCCCTCTCACAAATGAACGTTTCGAGATGGCCGGGAAAAACTTATGTGAAAGACACGAGAACAAATGTATCTTAGTTAACACACACCTACAAATTTTATTTAACTTAAAAAAGGTAGAAAGTGAGTATGGCAGTTCAATCAAGAAGCTGAAAAGTAATATAAATAATTATATTTCGTCCCTCTAATGCCACAAAATTGACACTTCAAATTGGAATGCAATCCTGACCTATCTCTGCTCAACCAAGTTACCAGAGAGCACGATGGCTCTTTGGGAGCAAAGTATAGACAATAAAATAGATATATCCAAGTGGGAGGATATGGATAAATTCTGTCTAATAGGTTTCAGACACTTGAAACAGTGTCTGGTTTTACAGGGCATGCCACTTCGAAAGTGCAAACACCAAACGCGTCGCGACAATCGCAAGAAACCCCGACGAAAATACTTTGTGCTTTTCAAACAAAAGTATCCAAGCAAACAATAAAATCAATTTGTAAAATATGCAAATCCCCTGACTACAGATTACGAAACTGTTCACGCTTTTGCGAGTTATCCCCAGTAGAAAGGATTAAATTTATAAAATCCACAAGTGGCTACCTGAATTGTTTATCCCCAGGAAACACCGTGACGAAGTACACCAGTTCCTACAACTGTTCTAAATGCCATTCTCGTCACCACACTCTCCTGCATGCGGATACATTTCAGCAAACTGCTGTGCGCAATCCTTTCAAAGATGCGGATAATATCCCAGCAACATCGGCACGGGCGCGACAATCTGCAAACCAGAAGGTAAAATCCTGTCATGCCAATTCCAGCACAGGCATGCTATTAGGAACTGCTCGCGTACACATTCACCATAATGGTACCGACTTCTCCGCGCGGGCATTAATTGATTCAGGGTCTGAATGTTCTTTCATTACAGAAAGACTGAAACGCAGAATCAATTTGCCGGCGAGGAAAATCCATGCCCAAGTATCAGACATCACCAATGCAGTATCTGCTCAAGTTAGAGAGGTATCCACCATAGAATTACGTTCCCCAGTGTATCCATGCTTCAGCTTAGCTACTCCAGTTCTGATTCTAGCCAAACTTACTGGGAATCTGCCATCCTGCCATATCAACACCATGACTATGCAGGCATTCCAAGACTTGGTTCTGGCAAACAAGACGTTCTACGTCAACGAAGATGTAGACCTCATACTTGGTGGAGACATATATCCCCAAATTATAATTAGCGGTCTGAAAAAGAATGTACTTAATACACTTCTGGCCCAAGAGACAGTGTTCGGTTGGATACTAACCGGTCGAATAGAATCACCGGGTCCAACGAAGAGCATCGTGTCATTTTACAACGAGGTTGCCTTGAACAACCAATTAAAAGCTTTCTAGGAGGTAGAAAATATTCCCAAAAATAAAACGCTTAACGAAGAATAAAGGTATTGTGAACAGTTATTTAAAGAAACAACACAACGTGATCAAAATGGGAGATATACAGTTTCTCTGCCATTCAGGCAGGATTACCCTGAGAATATTAATTTAGGACCGTCCCTAAAGCGAGCATGTTCACAATTCTTCCGGAATGAAGGGCGATTATTAAAAAACCAAGACTTAGGCAAAGAGCATGTTCGAGTGCTGTCAGAATACGAAACGCGCAGACATATGAGAAAAATCAAGAACAATATACCGTCCGACGATACGGATAATTATTTCCTGCCCCACCACGCCGTTGTAAAGGCGGAAAGTACCACTACCAAGGTGCGCGTCGTCTTCAACGCGTCTAGTCCGACGGAAAATGGAATTAGTCTAAACGACATACTCCACCAGGTCCAGTACTCCAAGCAGACCTACCCATTTTAATTTTACGTTGGCGACTGTATCGATTCGTCTTTAATAGCGACATCGAAAAGATGTATAAGCAAATTTGGGTGAACGAAAAACACACCAAATTTCAACGGATTGTCTATCGCACCTCCCCGAACGACCCTATCAGCCTTTACGATCTAAAGACTGTTACCTACCTTCGGAGTGAACTGCGCTACATATCTTGCGATAAGAACACTCCTACAACTGGCCGAAGATGTAGCAAATTCGCAACCTACAGCGGCTAACATATGTATGTAAGTAGACGACGTGCTAGCGGATGGACACACAATTACATCAACCGTTAAAGCGAGAGATGAAATTCGTCAAGTCCTACACTCGGCGGGCTTCCCACTACGCAAAGGGACGTCAAATTCAGGGAAAATTCTTAAGGATATACCTACAGCAGATCTGCACAGTGAAAATTTCCTGGCATTCGAAGATACCAGCTCAGTCAAGGCATTAGGCATTCGATGGAATGCCCATTCCGATATCTTCTATTTTAAATCAAGCGCGTTGAAAACTCTGAAAACATTACGAAACGAACAATATTATCGGCAATCGCCAAAGTTTTCGACCCCTTAGGATGGCTTGCACCAATGGTCATCGCGGCAAAAATACTCATGCAGAGAATATGGTTAGAGGGCACAGCTTGGGACGAACCAGTATCGACTAGTACATTTGAACGTTGGAAAAATTTCACCGAGCAGTACCACGAGATAAACAACATTATGATACCGCGATGGGTCAATTTTACGCCAGAGGACGACATCGAAATACATGGTTTTTGCGATGCATCGGAAAAGGCATATGCAGCACCAATCTACATGCGCGTAAAAAGGGACGATAAAATTTTCACAAATCTCTTGTTAGCCAAAACCCGAGTAGCCCCAGTGAAGACTATATCACTTCCACGTCTAGAACTCTGTGGAGCAGTTCTGCTCGCAGAAATAACCGAATCCATTTTCAGGAACATCAGAATGGGACCCGTAAAACTTCGTATATGGACGGATTCAACCATAGTGCCCGCATGGATAAGGAAGCCACCCTGTTCTTGGTCAACCTTCGTCGCACACCGTATTACTAAGATCATCGATATGGTCGGTAGCAAGGACTGGCTTCACGTGGACTCGGAATCTAATCCAGCGTATCTAGGAAGCAGAGAACTACTTGCATCAGATTTGGTCAACAATTGGTTGTGGTGGCAGGGACCTTCTTGGCTGCTAGAAGACAATTCCCACTGGCCAGCACAAGACACCGAATACAAAACGTCCGTGTAGGAGAAGAGGGCACAAACATATGCCATGGCAAGGGTAGATCAAATAGATATTCCCGACCGATTCTCAAATTTACCCAGGGCTTTAAAGTTCTATCCTATGTTAGGAGATTTTATTAACGAACTCACCCAAGAACAAAAGCCTCGTTCCACGAAAAGTCGTGCATAATCTCAGCCGATGAAGTTAAGGCAACGACTCAAGCGTTAATCAAAGTATGTCAAAAACGATTCTACGGTATAGAGTACGTAAAATTTAAAAATAGGGAACCTATTGATCGAAAGAGTGAAATACTGTCACTCAACCCATACCTCGACTAAGACCATATTATTAGAACAGGGGGGCTTCAAAAGACTTGTCATATAACGAGCGTCATCCGGATGTCTTGCCTTACAATTGTAGGCTGTCTCGCGTTACAGTCATGATGTTTCATCACGATTCCCTTCATGGCGAGAACCACCCCATGCTCCGTCTCATCCGAACCCAATATTGGATACCGAATGTCAAGACCATGATCAGAGCCATCATCCACAATTGCAAAACTGCATTATTCATCGAAAGCAGGCGCAGTCCCAACTTATGGGTACCTTTCCCTGCGAACGTACTACCTTTACCCGCGCGTTCACCAATACCGGGGTAGACTTTGCGGGGCCTTTCGAAATCAAAAGCTACCGCAGTAGGGGGTGTCGACTGTCCAAAGGCTACGTGTGCCTTTTTGTCTGTTTCACTACTAAGGCAATCCACCTAGAAGCCACTAGTGACCAGAGCACCCCATGCTTCCTCGAAGCCTTTTCGCGTTTTATCGCGAGAAGAGGATGTCCGAAAAACATCTACTCCGACAAAGGTACAAAAGCCTTTCTGGCAGAAAGCCGAGACAAAACAGTCTCAAAGTATAGCGATCAAGCATTAAACTGGCATTTTATTCCCGCCGCTGCTCCGCATATGGGCGGCTTGTGGGAGGCGGGAGTGAAGAGCTTCAAAAGTCACTTCAAAAAGATCGCGTCTCCCCATAAGTACACCATGGAGGAGTTCCAAACACTTTTGTGCAGGATTGAGACGTGCCTCAATTCGCGCCCACTCAGTCCTGGGTCGAATGACCCAACGGATCTGGAACCACCAACCCCAGGACATTTCCTAACCGGCAGCCACCTACTAGCTCCGCCAGAACCAGAGGCTAGTGAGATCTCTGCCTCTATGATCAATCGGGGGCAGAAATTCAAAGCCCTCCATCATACTTTCTGCAAGCGATGGAAGGTGGAATATCTATCCGAACTTCAAAAACGAGTGAAGTGGAAGCATCCCAAAAAAATATAAAAGTGGGAGATCTCGCTGTCCTCAAAGAGGACAACTTATCTCCCAACGAGTGGAGGCTAGGTAGAGTCGTCAACGTACACCCCGGCGAAGATAACCGAGTACGCGTAGTCGACCTCATAACCGAGAAGGGTCAAGTCAGACGACCTCTGGTCAAACTGATCCTTCTCCCTACGGAGGAGATAGATTGTGAGAGGACCAAGAGCTCCTTCTAACAATCCCTCCTCCCCCTCCTTTAAATCTTCAGGCCAACCAACAATCCTAACGCAGATCCGCAGTTGCCACAGAAAACAAAGGCATTCGGACCATTAAATTTTTAAACAAATTTCAAAAAAATCAAACCCAAAATTCACTCGCTCACCCCGAGCGAGGACACCCGAACCCTAACACAGATCCCCCATCTGCCACAGAACATATGCACCCGGCCAAGGGCACGAGGCCAACAGGAATTTGTCCAAATAATCTTTTTAAGAGGAATGGAAACTCTCTTTAGTTTATCATCAATGTAGAATACATACATAAGACAGCAGCGGTATAAGAGGTATAAACGCTACAAGTACTTCTTAGTGTCAAATGAATTCGCCGTTACATCATTGAAAAAGTAATTAATTCATGGTACTGCTTATGATAAATAATGCTCTAATAAGCCTCACAAAGTAGCAGAAGCAGATTATTACAAATGAACTAAGTCAACGAGTAATTCTCTCTTATGAACAAACGTTTAGGGAAATAGTTCGAAATTTTCCAAGTTGAGAAAATATTGAGCAAATATTTACAAATGATCTGCACAACTAAATTATTTAGTAACACTTGCCTTCAAAGCTTACGTTTTAGCATAGCAAGTTTATTTTTAAATTAGTGTAAAACATTCACAGAAAAGAATGTTGGTAATGTTCCGAATAGAGACAATATTTTTTTCCCTAAAACGCATCATAAAGGAATTAACATAAACTCCTTTGCACACCTATTTGGTGCTTGAAATACGAAGAGGAGAAATTGAACTCAAATTATCCATCGAACCGGCGTAAGCGGGGTGGTCACTGTCTTCTATCTACATATTATTTTTATTTGAAATTATTTCCGGAAGGGGCAGTAGGAATGAGATCATACAAATGCAGAAGTCATTCATAATTTTTGAACTAAAACCCAACCCCATGTTCAAAAAAAAATATAAACGGTTAGAAAAGCCTTTTTTTTTTTGAAAATCATGTATTTCCCTATAAATGGCCAAGGATACAGATCCGTAACGCTCCGATAACACAGCACCATGAAGGTGCTAGCCCGACCATCTCGGGACGATTTAAGTGGCCACATTAAGCCTTCAGGCCATCCCTCCCTCCCCACACCTCAAGTTCCATGATGAGCTTGGGGTCGCCGGGGCCTCGTCTGTTGGTGAAACGGGATTCGCCGTAGATGGGTGAGGTTGACAATTGGGTTTGGAGAAGCTGTGTATTGCGCTGGCAACTCGAAGGATTGCGCTACACAGCCCCTTGAATCTGTTATTTTAGTCGCCTCTTACGACAGGCATGCCTACCGCGGGTATATTCTGACCCCCTAACCCGATGGGGGGATACAGCTTTGGTGTGTCCGCCCAGTGTAAAATTTAATGCATAGTTGGGTTTGACGGACATTGCAACAACATAGCATACCAAATGTGCGCACAACAGTGACACCACCGCAACTGTCACAGATGCAAATTAAGTCAACGTCAATGGCATCGTACTCGTCAATACAAAGTATGCAACATACCGCCTGGCACTTCACTGCCACGTAAAACCAATAATCCTACACAGCAGCAACAACAAATGCAGCAGCACCAAAGTAAATTACAAAAAACATCAACAATTGCAACATAAACTTTCGACATTACATTTACCCAACAACAACAAATCAACGGGCCAACAAAATGTTAACAGCAGAAGCGTCGTCGCTGGATACAATTACATACGAGCTGCCGGATACTCCGCCCTCACTATATGACGAGGCCACATACTTTAAACAGACCAATATTGACTTAGGCGCCTGTATGATGGGTAGCAATAATATATAACTAAATGCTGGCATAATCGATAATATAAGCAAAGAATTACAAGATACAAGTAAAGATAAGATCCATTTACCCCCTTACCTCTGATCATCCTGATATACATGAAGTGCTCGATGTGATAATGCGCGATGAAAATAATAAAGGACTGCATCATCCGAAAAGTTCGTCATTGGTGACGACATCAATGTTAATAAATTCTGCCACATCTGATTGTGAATCGGATGAGGATGAAGAGAGTACAGCTAATTCTGGATATGGTTCCGCATCGTCATTGCTTGATGGAGAATCATCATATGGATGTACATCACCAGTGTCGAGTCAAGCGAGCAGGAGTCATCATAATGCTGCACAAGCCCACTGTCACAGTGATCACAGTTACACGCGTTGTAAGGAAGGCATCGATGATTTGTCGAATTCGGCGTATACAACCTCTGATTCTGATGAGGAAATCGATGTCGTATCTGTGAGTGATAAGAAACTGTTGATTCAAGTGATCGTCGCGCTATAGAACATAAAGTTGGTTATCGGTTTTGCAACAGCGCGCATCGTCAAAAATCCCAATGGCATACGCACCATACCACCACGTAGACGCGGTTCCTACACCCTACCCTATATGTCCGCTAGCAATAGTCCGGTTAAATCAGTGTCTACCTCTATGATTGATAAATCACTTAAACGTGATAGATATAAAGAGGTTGACTTTCTCACGTTATCACATGGTGTTGCGTGGTCTGTAAACTCCTTCGACGAATTGCAGGTTCCTCACCCGCAGGAGAACGTACCGTTTCCATGCAAACATGTAATGCATCCTCACCAGCCACATCATAATACAATGTTAATACACCATTTACCGTTGTTGCGAAACGTACAACCAAAGGTAAAGTGGCGCCAATGATACATACCGTGGAAACTTAAGTGTTGATCTTGTTTTAGTACCACAAAATAATCAGTCACTAACACAATTCGAGTAATTCGGAATAGTAGCTAAATTATATTGAAATTCATTGAATCTGGTTCCGTACAAAATATATTCGGTCCATGACTAGTGAATACGTTATAAATGACTAGATTCAATGTTGCGATAACCAAATTTCCGAAGTAAATACTATCAATAATGACCATTGGCACATCGATTATTATGGCTAAAATTGCTCCCCACAGGAAAACGTTTTCCACACTTGTTTACGGACAAGAATATCTCTGCCCACCACGTTTGGTCCTTTGCTAGCTCATACCTTTCCGTCAAATAATAGCTGACAGGGAGAACGGTTGTCGCGAATGGCCAGAGAATGGAAGAAAGGTTTGTGTTTTGCTAGCCGTTATTAAATTGAAGTGCCATAAATTGCACATTTGTGTTTCAAATCAGCTTTTCCTTTAAATGTGTATATAGAAAATCAGACTACATACTAATATTCATTTCTAAAATCAACTTTATAGATTAATTTGAGCAACCAGCCATGCAGCCATTTTGAAATATGTAAATAAAGCAATATACCGGTCGTCTACAAAAATGTTTGAAAACCACTGTTAAGCTAATGATTTAAGTAATCAAAGAGGGATTGAACAGGTGATCGAGGCTGTTTACTATTGCGAACGTTTTTATCAAACCTTCGCCACTTGTATGAATTCACAATGGAGGTGTGCGTTTACAATCTTTTATCGTTACAATACGTTATTTTTATTGAATTTTCTTCATAAAAAATTCTTTGTTTGTTCATTTCCAATGGATTTGTAATAAACGGCAAGAAATATCAACACATATATCTTCTTACTTCTTTTCGCAATCCCTAGGTCTAGGCAAACATGGCTCAGGCCTCTAACCATGACGGGAAAAGTGGCGAATGACCGAGGCATCATCAACCAAGCTCGCACACTACGCAAACCATCTTGCGTGCCGCCAAGCCGGCGGACTGGCCGTAGTTATGTTAAGTTAGATATAATTAGTTATAAGTTTTTTATTTTTTCTTTTCTTCTTCACGCTCGGTGATCCTTGGAGGACTGTGAGGTTGCGTACCGCAAGAGGGGCGGCATGTTTAGGCCCAATGCCTAACGTTTACCTGATTGGCGGCGCCCCTCCCTAAAGTTGTAATGGTATTTCCAGCCACCCACACTCACGCCGCATTTGTGTGCATGCATGCACATGCATGCGTTTCATACACATGCACGTGTGTGTGCCGGTTGTCAGCACCCATGCACGTATATGTGGGGGTGGTTGTGTGTGTGGCTTTTCCCCTTCCTAACACCTGAGCACTCTTTTCGCGGCTTAGCGGTTGTCCTCAACGGGACAACCGGCCTCTTTTTATGATCGACCGCCAAGCAGTTCACAACGCCCAGGATCACCATCGTCAATTTCGACATTAAGGTAACAATATACCGATTGTATATTTTCCTTTTACTTTCTAATTAAATATTATTTTATAACGAGGAATTCCTCTTGTGTTCTTTTATTTTATTCTGAGTGAACCATCACACCAACCCCGAGATCGACCTTTGTGCGCCTACCCACTGCCGGTTTACGACGCACTCAGGCCGAACATACGGTGTAATGCTTCCAGCGATTTTTAATGCATCATTGTACATTCATTCAATAGAATAATTGCTGCTTGTTGCAAAACGTTTGCTATCGCAGAATTTCTTGAGATATTGCATGTGGGATGTTCAATCACCTGTTAATTTGAAAATAATTACATTTTAATTAATATTGATTAAATTTTAAAGTGATCAATCAATAAATATAAGCATACCTGCACATTCAATGGCAATTGTAATGCAGAGTGCACTGTTCGTCCACCATCCAATAGAGTAGTAGCGATTCCCGACGAAGCAAGTGCCAATGCAATTTTTCGTTGCGATCGAATGGCTGCCAAAATGAGTGATATCACAAATGTTTTTCCCGTACCACCAGGCGCATAAAAAATTATAATCCACCGACTTCATTTTGTACCGCTTGGATGATGGTATCATAGACATGTTTTTGATGGTCATTTAATTTAGGAACATTCAAATTCACAAATGTTTGCAATTAATTGGGATCAGACTGTTGTTCACATTGCAATTCTCGATCAAATAAACTATGCATTGGACGATTGGGTGGTGAAAAACTTATTTGCCCTAATCCTTTATTTGCAAGCGTAAGGCACATATCTTCAATCGCTATCAATGCTTCATTATACATTTCCAATGAAATCAGCAAACCAGTGTTTCTTGTGTGATGACGCATTCGAATCAAATAGTCTTCGGCCATAAAATCTTTGTATTTATTCCACAATTCAATAGGATTTGATGGAAAACATGTTGACACGATTATGGCATATAAGGTACGTATTTGATGTGGAGAAGAAGCAATCGATGCATCGTGAAGCATAAATCCCAATGCGCATCATTTTCAAGCAAACCTAATTGCTCGCATGCTTCACGATACGTCATACATAAATGACCATTCACTCTTCGCAAATGTTGAAATGAATGTGGCCCAACAATATTTACTAACAACAATCTCAAAAATCTGCAAAAAAAAACACTCGGATGGCCATCAAGAGGTGTTCCTTGTCTACGTCGTTGCCATTTCTTTGCAGTCCAAGTGAAATAATGCGTTACATCTGAATACAGCAACGTTCTGGCAAAGTTATCGCTTTGGCATCGCTTTGAAAGAATGCAGTTAATGTTGTTGCTGGTGGTTGTGCTGCTCTCTGCTTTACATTTGCATCGGTAAAAGACACATTTGGCCATTTTCAAGATGAACAGCCAAATGAACCACGGCAGGATATCGCTCATGAATTGGAAATGAATAAGTTCTCCAAAGAGCTTCATTAGTGCTAATGTAGCGCCCCATTAGATATTGTGCGATTTCATCAATGCTATGGTCACCAGCTACTCCAAAAACAGCCATATCACTGCCTTTGTTCACATATTTGCAAATGTATTTAATCGATTTCACAGAATTGCAGTACTCAACATTTATTTGAGCCTGAAATACTTTTGACAATAGTGGAGAATAAGGCACAATCCAACGATTATCAACTTCAACGTCTTGATTGCGTATTTTAATTGTTGTATGGCCATTATCCTCCAGTGACCGACGTCGGTACAACGGGTATCCGTCGGCACCTGTAATAGTATCCGAAGTTAATGATCTTGGATACCGTTTTGAACATTTTCCATCTATCATGCATGGCGAATTCATATTTATCTGTCCGCAAGGGCCATGGATCATATTTTTCGTGACAACTTCAAATAATTCTGGATCACTGATTTCGTCTGGAATTTCAGCTGATATAATGATATCAATTTGATCGGGTGTTATTTTACGAACCAGCCATATCAAGATATGCGCGTGCGGCAGCCCTCTCTTTTGCCATTCAATCGAATACATCCAGCAACGCACCTCCCCAAAAGTTCGCAATTTGATAATCAAATCCATCAGTGCTCTTACTTTTTGTCGAAATACACGTGCTGTTATATCGCGTCGATCTGTTGGATTCTGACCATCAAATAAATTGTTTTTTATGTTAGACCACTGTGGATTGCATGTGAATGTTATGAATAGGTCGGGACGACCCTATTTGAGAACGTATGACATTGCATCTTGCGTATATTCGTGCATGTGGCGCGGACTGCCAGCATATGTCGATGGTAAAATTGTTAAACGTCCGATATCATTAACATTGTCATCATTCACTATTGCATCTCGCAAGTGTATGTATTCTTCCGATCGTAATTTGGCTTGATGGAATCGAAGATAATTAAAGCGTTCTGCTTCAATTTTCGCATACATGTCAACAACGTATTGGTGGAAAAGTTTGCCACATCGCATAATAAAGTTGTCTTCTTGTGGGCGAATCATGAATCTATACGAATAATAATTCATCGCACTAACTGTTTTTTGTACGTCACGACCTATGATGAATACCTACATTATCAGAAAATTTAAGTCTTGTCTTCTTGTTACGAAATAAATACAATACATATTAAATTGAATTCATTTAATTTTACCGGTTCGTGGATCTATCATTCGTATATTGATATGATAGCCGTCGTCACCTTTCCAGTGCAATAATGGATATTGTAATGCATCATAGCTGCGGTGAAGCTCTGAAACACGCCGTTATTCTTCCTTTCTTCGATGTAGCACAATATCGCGAGATTGAAACTGGTCTCCAACAATCACAATTGCTACTTCATCAATTGTTGGTGCATTAAATCATCTCGCATGCTCTCCAAAGGGCGTTTTGTCAGCCCTTATAACGATTCTGTGATCATCAGATGGCATACGATCGAGAGCGGTTTTAAACAATCGAATTAATTCATTGTACTAATGTAAGAAGGTTTGAAGTTCAGAAACAATTTGTCGCCTTGCATGCGCAGCAATTGTACAACGTCGATCCAATTCACAATTTGCATCTCCGATAAAATAGATTTGCACAAATTGATGATCAGCATCAGGATACGGCAATAAGGATCCAGCTCGATGATAAATCTGACCTTGAATCTGTAATATTTTTTTTAAATGTAATTAGATACTGGATACGAATTCTTGAACAAATCAAAAAATTGCTGCTCAGATCGCAATTTTCATATGATATTCCGCATGAAGTAATTACCTTAAATGTCGGCATGAAATTAAATAAAATAAATGTAAGGCGCGATAACCTCCGAAGAGATCTAAGGCCGAGCTTCTCTTCCAATTTGCGTCGTGCTCCTCTTGATTTTCCCTACAAATTGGCCGGACGCGACCTCCATGTTTTATGCCGACTCCGAACGGCATCTGCAAGGCAGATGAGTTTTCACTGAGATCTTTTCATGGCAGAAATACACCCGGAGCGCTTGCCAAACACTGCCGAGGGGCGACCCCGCTTAGAAAAATTTTCTTCTAATTAAAAAACTTTATTTCTAAAATTTTGATGTTGCTTTGCCCGGGGTGCGAACGCAGGGCATACGGTGTGGTAGGCGGAGCACGCTACCATCACACCAGGGTGGCCGCCAATGAAATTGTCTCTTACAATTTTGGTCGCACCAAAAGAAGTCATTTGAAATGCTGCATTGTATTCTTGAATGTGAGACAAAAAATGCTTAGACGTTTGCGACGTTCCAAAAATGAATGAATGAAGTGAATCGGGGGGAGATTCAAATGCTGGTAGTCTCACTTTTCCATTAGCACAACACATGCCAGGCGTTTAATCCTGAAATTTGGCTGCATCACAATGTGGACATCTCACCGCCATTCCACCAATATTGGCATGTTCACTATCATCATTTTCGCTATTGTAAGCGAAAGCAGCGTATTCCATCTCTTGCGCAGCACGGCGTGAAAGTCGTGTCGTTCCTCTCGATGCTGGATTTAATGGATTTAGATCTGTCGATCTATGACAACGTGCGTTTCGTAATTGTTATACTTGGTTTTGCTGTGAGCGTTCCTCTACAATTTGCGCTCTCCTTTGATTAAATCTATATGTAGAATTACGCGTACGTCGACTTATAGTTGATCGTCTTGTTGGTGGCATTTTGATGCATAAGATGAAATTATGGAAAAAATCTTTTTTAACTATGTTTTCTTGCACTGAACACACTTAAAATCACTTTTTAAATTAATAATAGTTGGAGAAATGTAGAGCGCTTTGTACATCTAAATATATGCCAAATCAATAGGCAAACGAAATTTGGTTTTTATATGGCTTTATTTTGTCGTAACTCTTTGACGATTACAAATTCCATGATCTTACATGCTAAGAAAAAATTCAATTTAGGCAGCAGAATTTATGTTTAGGAATTTTCCATGGAAAAGTCTTGCTATTTAATGTTGACAAAATAAGCGATGAGTGCGAAGAGTATATAGGCAAAGTTATATTAGTGCAGGTGAGTGTGCATTATGTTGCTGCAGTGTGAGTGGGAGTGCAGTGGGAGTGGTAGTGGGTGGGAGTGCAGTGCATTGAGGAATATGCGATAATAGCAAAATGATAAAAAAAAATGCGAAAAACAAAAGCGAAGACGGTGACGTTGCGTTGTACAACAAAAGCATGAATGCGTGCGATGAGTGGGAGTGTGTGTTTGTATGTATGCAAATTTTAACTTAACGCAGATATGTTGGAAAGGCAGGCGTGAATAATATAACCATCAGAAGAAAGTGATTGATAAACATTTGCATTTGGACAGGTTCATCTGTTTAACATTTGTATGCTGTCAATGAAATTAACTTGTAATAGGTTGGATCGATTTTTTTCGTTAGGTCGGACCGAAATGTAAACTTTGTTTTTCAAATTTTTAATTTTTTCTAAAAAAATCATAACTCAAGAATGGCTAAACCGATTTGGGATTTCAAAATCAACTACCCATCATCTCTCCTTCCTGTATCTTTCCTAAAAATTTCATGGCAATCTTTCTATCCGTTCTCGAGTTATGGAGTGACAATCAAAATGTACACTTCCTTTTTTATATATAGATATACTATATATATATTTTTTTTTTTGCAATTTCAGCACCATTTTAACAGCTAGAAGCTTCAAAATTCACCAAATGCTTACGTGTGTAGCATATATTGTTTTCTGAAAAAATCATAGAGATCGGTGGTATATGTATATAGTATATATCTCATACAACCGATTGTTCAGATAAGGAACTTTGCGCAATTTCTGACCCATTTTAACAGCTAGAAGCTTCAAACTTCACCCAATGCTTACGTATATAGCACATATTGTTGTCTAAAAAAATCATAGAGATCGGTGGTATATATATTATATACCCCTAATAAACTGTCATTTTTGCACTTTTTTTACGGCTAGTAGCTTCAAAATTCATCAAATAGTAACGTTTACGTCATATATTGTTGCCCCATTTTAACAGCTAGAAGCTTAAAATTTCACCAATATATTATATACCCCATATAAACTGTCATTTTTGCCCCTTTTTACGGCTAGAAGCTTCAAATTTCAACAAATAATAACGTTTACGTCATATATTGTTGAAATACGTGGTGATTCGTAGTCATAGTTTTTACATGCAGACCACAAAAAACGCTTTGCATCCTCACACAAAATACCTACCTAATTATACTAAGTTGAGCAGAGCTCACAGAGTATATTAACTTTGATTGGATAACGGTTGGTTGTACAGGTATAAAGGAATCGAGATAGATATAGACTTCCATATATTAAAATCATCAGTATCGAAAAAAAAATTCGATTGAGCCATGTCCGTCCGTCCGTCCGTCCGTCTGTCCGTTAACACGATAACTTGAGTAAATTTCGAGGTATCTTGATGAAATTTGGTATGTAGGTTCCTGGGCACTCATCTCAGATCGCTATTTAAAATGAACGATATCGGACAATAACCACGTCCACTTTTCGATATCGAAAATTTCGAAAAATCTATAAAGTGCGATACGGATTAAGCGATGAAACTTGGTAGGTGAGTTGAACTTATGACGCAGAATAGAAAACTAGTAAAATTTTGGACAATGGGCGTGGCACCGCCCACTTTTAAAAGAAGGTAATTTAGAAGTTTTGCAAGCTGAAATTTGGCAGTCGTTGAAGATATCATGATGAAATTTGGCAGGAACGTTACTCTTATTACTATATGTCTGCTTAATAAAAATTAGAAAAATCGGAGAACGACCACGCCCACTTTTAAAAAAATTTTTTTTTTTAAAGAAAAGTTAATATCTTTACAGTATATAAGTAAATTATGCCAACATTCAACTCCAGTAATGATATGTTGCAACAAAATACAAAAATAAAAGAAAATTTCAAAATGGGCGTGGCTCCGCCCTTTTTCATTTAATTTGTCTAGGATAATTTTAATGCCATAAGTCGAACAAAAATTTACCAATCCTTGTGAAATTTGGTAGGGTCTTAGATTCTAGGACGATAACTGTTTTCTGTGAAAAAGGGCGAAACCGGTTGAAGCCACGCCCAGTTTTTATGCACAGTCGACCGTCTGTCCTTCCGCTCGGCCGTTAACATGATAACTTGAGCAAAAATCGATATTTCTTTACTAAACTCAGTTCACGTACTTATCTGAACTCACTTTCTATTGGTGTAAAAAATGGCCGAAATCCGACTATGAACACGCCCACTTTTTCGATATCGAAAATTACGAAAAATGAAAAAAAGCCATAATTATATACCAAATACGAAAAAAGGGATGAAACATGGTAATTGTATTGGCCTATTGACGCAAAATATAACTTTAGAAAAAAACTTGGTAAAATGGGTGTGACACCTACCATATTAAGTAGAAGAAAATGAAAAAGTTTTGCAGGGCGAAATCAAAAGCCCTTGGAATCTTGGAAGGAATACTGTTCGTGGTATTCCATATATAAATAAACTAGCGGTACCCGACAGATGATGTTCTGGATCACCCTGGTCCACATTTTGGTCGATATCTCGAAAACGCCTTCACATATACAACTAAGGGCCACTCCCTTTTAAAACCCTCATTAATACCTTTAATTTGATACCCATATCGTACAAACACATTCTAGATTCACCCCTGGTCCACGTTTATGGCGATATCTCGAAAATGCGTCCACATTTAGAACTAAGGCCCACTCCTTTTTAAATTCTCATTAACACCTTTCATTTGATACCCATATCGTACAAAAAAATTCTAGAGTCACCCCTGGCCCACCTTTATGTCGATATCTCGAAAAGGCATCCACATATAGAACTAAGGCCCACGCCCTCTTAAAATACTCATTAACACCTTTCATTTGATACTCATATCGTACAAACAAATTCTAGAGTCACCCCTGGTCCATTTTTATGGCGATATCTCGAAAAGGCGTCCATCTATAGAACTTAGGCCCACACCCTTTTAAAATACTCATTAATACCTTTCATTTAAAACCCATATCGTACAAAGTAAATTATAGAGTCACCCCTGGTCCACCTTTATGGCGATATCCCGAAAACGCGTCCACCCATACAACTAAGGCCCACTCCCTTTTAAAACACTTATTAACACCTTTCGTTTGATACCCATATTGTACAAACGCATTCTAGAGTCAACCCTGGTCCACTTTTATAACCATATTCCGAAAAGGCGTCCACCTATAGAACTAAGACCCACTCCCTTTTAAAATACTCATTAGCACCTTTCATTTGATACCCATATAGTACAAATAAATTCTATAGTCACCCCTGGTCCACTTTATGGCGATATCTGGAAAAGGCGTCCACATATAGAACTAAGGCCCACGCCCTCTTAGAATACTCATTAACACCTTTCATTTGATACTCATATCGTACAAACAAATTTTAGAGTCACCCCTGGTCCATCTTTATGGCGATATCTCGAAAAGGCGTCCATCTATAGAACTTAGGCCCACACCCTTTTAAAATACTCATTAATACCTTTCATTTGATACCCATATCGTACAAAATAAATTATAGAGTCACCCCTGGCCCACCTTTATGGCGATATCTCGAAAAGGCGTCCACCTATAGAACTTAGGACCACTCCCTTTTAAAATTATCATTAACACATTTCATTTGATACCCATATTGTACAAACAAATTCTAGAGTCAGGCCTGGTGTAGCATTATACGTCACACACTGTATTGTATCATTATTTGCCACACCTACTGTAACATACTTGCGGCTTTACGCATAACAATTTCAAATATATTTTAGTAATAATCATATTACAATTATTGAACTAACCCAGACGGCACGGAATGCCGAATATGAGACACATATCACAGTTAATAAATTATACATATAAACACACAACCCATTGGAATATACATACAAACATTCAACTAATTGTGGGAAAATACCAAAATATTCAAACTGATCTGCTGACGCTGCAAATTGTACAAAACTACATGTATGGAGTTATGCATACAAAACTACATGTATACAAAGACTGTATACAAACGTACATGTATGCATAACCCATTTCCTATGTACTTATTTTTAGTTATTAGTATTAAGATATTTATGAATGTATAGGTTAAGTAAATTAGTATAAAAGACAATAATTTATTCAATAAAGCAGAGACTTAATGTCGCACAATCAAACGTGCAACGTCTTTCAATTACGAATATTTCATGGCGATCCTGCCAGCTCAGAACAAAAATCAGCACAACTGCTAAAACGTTCTGACTGGAGAAGATCCTGCCAGCTTGATCTTAACTTTGCTGAAAATTTGCTCATAAGCAAAATTCGCTAGATCTTGCCTGGACAGAGATCCTGCCATCTCACAAACAGCTCACTAACTGTCAAGAATTTGAAAAGAAAGGACTAAAGATCCTGCCAAACTAAAGTAGTCCTGAACGTAACAAGATACAAAGAAAGAAGATATTTTACGCTACAAAGAAGATTCAAAAAATTTTTTGCTAACATCATCAGGAGCTGAACAAATTAAAACCAAAATCATCAGTTATGAAAATTGGAGCAAATCAGAATCGAAGGATGACTGATCAAGTAAACGCATAAGCGAAGTGGAATAAAAAGGCAATAAGGAGAACGGATCAAATAAAAACGTAAGCAAGCTGGAATAAAAATGACGGATCAAATATAAGCAAAAGAGGTGGAATAAATGTTGGAAATCTTCAGCAACAGCAAATTAACGGCAAACTACATCCAGACCGACAAGGAGTTATAAATATTTAAGTATACATTTTTAGAATCAATTGACCGGCCTCAGGAACGCTAAACCATTAGCAGATACGATTTCTTTTGAAAAAAAAAAAAAATATAATACAAAAATTTACTTTAAAAGTAAAAGAAAAGTAAATTGGAATATTTAGGACACTTCTATAACCTCTAGAGAAATCCCATAGAACATTTTAATAAAATTTAAAAATTTAAATTACTCTGTCCATTACTATTAAAATGCAAAGAAACCCCTCAGACCTTCCTCTCTATTGGTGGGATGAAAATACCCGACACACTAGGGACCTACCCAAAGAACTAGAGAGTTTAAAGAAATTTTGGAAGACAATAGGTATGGAACGGGAACCCACAATTAAGGACATTATAAACCCCACTACCAGGGTGGAAGAAATAATGCGAATGATGAGGAAAGTGTTCCCCAACAATTCCAAATGTTAGGTAGCACCTGAAAAAAAAAATTTTATAAAACAAAAATATCTAACTTCCTATTAAAACCTTCAAGATGTCTTGGTGGACAAAAATAGCCCAAGGCATTATGGTAGCCGTAGCTGGCTACGAAATAGGAAAAGACAACTCTGAAACAAGAGATAACAAAATAATCAAGTATGAGCCATCAACTAGGGTAGATACAGAAAGTACTCCGAACATCCCGGATGTTTGGTTAGCAATTATAGGTTGCGTATTCATGCTATTAATCATCACAATAGCCATGATGCTCAAAAACTATATGAAGCACAAATTTAGGCAGGTAAAACCCGCCACAACTCGTATCTAACCCATTACCAGTACCAAACCAAAACTGAGGAAGAGCGATAAATTCAAACCCAAAATGTCACAATCGACAGTAAAGGCAACCCTGCCTAAAGCGAACAGCAAATCAAAAAAAATTAGCATAATTCCTTTGATGGCTCCTGACAAAAATAGTCATGAAGCAATAGGAAAATCTAGGACAGTGGAAGTAAGCAAAACCTAATGAAAAAAAATAAAATAAAAATATATACAAATAATTTTTCTACCCAGCCAATATTAACAACTAAAATGAAGAAAAGTCACAAAGAGAACCTATATTAAATATATATGTTAAAGGCTATATAAATTTGCAATAAGACATGTCGCGCTAGTTTTCATCTTAGGATAGAAAAATGGTAGCGTAGGAAATACAAGAAACCTGATTGTAGATGATAAAATTGACTTAGGACAATTACTTATCAGGCTGTACACACGTTGTACAAATGCCGCCAATACAGGACTTGGTATTTATACGAAAAACACAGTTGTCCTCAGGGACAAATTGGTGAAAAATAATTGATTATTTACTCGAGTAGGCAAACGTAAAACAATAATTGATAGTTCTCTAAAATAGAATATATGCATTAACCAAAGAGGTTGTGCACGTGACAAATCCCGGTATAAAAATAAAAATTAATTCTTCATAAAAGTTATGACGATTCTGTCCTGGTGGCCGCCGCAGAAATCGCATGACAAATAAGATCAAATAAATTGCTGGAAAAATAAATTAAAAGATAAAATAATTTTGCATCCACTGTACCTTCTTTCCATTAACCAGCTAAACTACTACAACAAACACAAATTACCTCGTTCTTCCACCAGCTACAGCTACAAAATTTTCCGAATAAATAAATGTAACCCTAATAAAATAATATAACAATGAAAAGGTGTTAAAAATATGTATATAAATATGAAGTGTTTCAGCCATAAAAACAACGTTTATAGAAATCATAATCTTAGGGGAAATATTTTTACGCTAAATAGAATTGAATAGTAGTAAGAAATAGTCTTATTTCAAAATCCCCAATAGATTAGAAAATATTAATAGCAAGGTTTCTTCTTCTCTAACCTTAGGTAAATAAATAATAAAAATAATTTCTATAGGAAACTGATTTGCATAAATTAATAAGTAATGGTAGAATAAATAATGGTAGGAACTATAAAAATAGTTTAGAAATTAATAATAATAGCAATTATTATTAAGGAATTAATTTCTCTTGGAAATAATATAAAAATAAATATTCCAATTTACTCGATTTGTAGGAACATGCCGATTTTTAAGTGAGTCGACGCTCTTAAAGACCGACTGTGCAAAACAAATTTTAAAATTCTTTATATGAAAAATAATTATTACATTTAAAATTTTGAAAAAATAAGTAAAATTAAAAAAAAAAATTTTTTCTATATCTAAAGGTCTAAAATGTTGAAAAAAAATGGACTTATACAAAACAAAAAATATACGTAAACAATAATTATAACAATAAAAATAACAAGGTCAACAGATCAAAAGCAAAGCAAACAACCTCTTTCACTACAATAAAATATCAAAACAATTGAAAATATGACAAAAAGTCTTATACAATTGTTCACAAAACAATTATATAACACTTTTTTTTCTAAGGTGGATGGTGTAGCATTATTCGTCACACACTGTATTGTATCATTATATGCCACACCTACTGTAACATACTTGCGGCTTTACGCATAACAAATTCAAATATATTTTAGTAATAATCATATTACAATTATTGAACTAACCCAGACGGCACGGAATGCCGAATATGAGACACATATCACAGTTAATAAATTATACATATAAACACACAACCCATTGGAATATACATACAAACATTCAACTAATTGTGGGAAAATACCAAAATATTCAAACTGATCTGCTGACGCTGCAAATTGTACAAAACTACATGTATGGAGTTATGCATACAAAACTACATGTATACAAAGACTGTATACAAACGTACATGTATGCATAACCCATTTCCTATGTACTTATTTTTAGTTATTAGTATTAAGATATTTATGAACGTATAGGTTAAGTAAATTAGTATAAAAGACAATAATTTATTCAATAAAGCAGAGACTTAATGTCGCACAATCAAACGTGCAACGTCTTTCAATTACGAATATTTCACTGGTCCACCTTTATGGCGATATCCCTAAATGGCGTCCATCTATAGAACTATGGCCCACTTCCTTTAAAATACTCTTTAATACCTTCCATTTGATACACATGTCATACAAACACATACCAGGGTTACCCTAGGTTCTTTTTACAACATGGTGATTTTCCCTTCTTTGTCTCCACAGCTCTCAACTGAGTATATAATGTTCGGTTACACCCGAACTTAGCCTTCCTTACTTGTTTTTATTTTATATTTATCTTAAAAACGTTTAGATATGTTCAAATTTCACCAAATGCTTATATATCTAATACAACCGATTGTTCAGATAAGAAACTTTTCGCAATTTCTACCCCATTTTAACAGCTGTAAGCTTCAAATTTCAACAATTGCTTACGCATATAGTATATATTGTTGTGTAAAAAAATCATATTCAGCACCATTTTAACAGCTAGAAGCTTCAAATTTCACCAAATGCTTACGTGTATAGCATATATTGTTGTCTGAAAAAATCATAGAGATCGGTGGTATATCTATATATATAAAAAGAAATGTACATTTTGATTGTCACTCCATAACTCGAGAACGGATAGAAAGACTGCCATGAAATTTTTAGGAAAGATACAGGAAGGAGAGATGATGGTTATCTGATTTTGAAATCCCCTACAGGATAATTTTCATACCCCTGGATGACTAGGGTCGCGAGATATAGGTCAAAACGTGGACCCGGGTACCCCTAGAATGTGTTTATACAATATGGATATCAAATGAAAGCTGTTGATGAGTGCTATATCACAGGATAACTTTCATATCACTGGGAGACTAGGGTCTCGAGATATAGCCCAAAACGTGGACCCGGGTACCCCTAGAATGTGTTTATACAATATGGATATCAAATGAAAGCTGTTGGTGAGTGCTATAGTACAGGATAATTTTCATACAATTGGGAGGCTAGCGTCTCGAGATATAGCCCAAAACGTGGACCCAGGTACCCCTAGAATGTGTTTATACAATATGGATATCAAATGAAAGCTGTTGATGCGTGCTATAGTACAGGATAATTTTCATACAACTGGGAGGATAGGGTCTCGAGATATAGCCCAACACGTTGACCCGGACCCGGGTACCCCTAGAATGTGTTTATACAATATGTATACCAAATGAAAGCTGTTGGTGAGAGCTCTAAAGTTCATTGTGATATTCGATTTATTCGCATCAACCTGGCAAAACTGATAAATATGCATGCGAAGCCGAATTAAAGACAAGAATAATTAATACCCACATACCTATTTACATACGTCCTATTCGATTTGCCTGAAATTTCGTAAATAAATTTGCCTATTAGTATTTACGATGCATTTTCCGGGAAGTATACCAGAGACGGGCTGTGACTGGATTAGGACTGAGACTGAGATTCGGAGTGTGACTGGGACTGAGACTCGGAATGGGACTGGAATAAAATACATACCACCCTCTGGGACTGGCAATAAGAGATGAAGAAGAAGGAGAAAAACTTGAGAGAAGAGAAAAGAGAGAAGGAGACTGGGAAAGAGATAGAATGAGACGAAGATGGTGATGAAGCGAAAAACACGGAGGGAGGAGTGAATAAAAAGATTAGGAAAAAGTGTAGACGGGTAGGGCATAATTAGACGGAAAAAGCTTATTAAAATGTATGCAGATAGGCCAAATTTAGGGCAGAACAACGTCTGCCGGGTCTGCTAGTAGTATATATATATTTTTTTTGCAATTTCAGCCCCATTTTTACAGCTAGAAGCTTCAAATTTTACCAAATACTTACGTTTATGGCATATATTGTTGTCTGAAAAAATCATACAGTTCGGTGGTATACATAGTATATATCTCATACAACCGATTGTTCAGATAAGAAACGTTGCGCAATTCCTGACCCATTTTAGTAGCTAGAAGCTTCAAACTTCACCAAATGCTTACGTATATAGCATATATTGTTGTATGAAAAAATCATAGAGACCGGTGGTATATATATGTTATATACCCCATATAAACTGTCATTTTTACCCCTTTTTACGGCTAAAAGCTTCAAATTTCAACAAATTTCATCAAATAGTAACGTTTACGTCATATATTGTTGAAATACGCGATTCGTAGTCATAGTTTTTACATGCAGACCACAAAAAACGTGAAGTTTTGCATCCTCGCACAAAGTACCTACCTATTTTTATACCTTTCATGAAAGTGAAATGGTATATTAATTTCGTCACGAATCCCAAAATTGTAAGTCCTTAAAGGAAAATATATAGACCCACCATTAAGTATACCGAAATAATCAGGATGAAGAGCTGAGTTGATTTAACCATGTCCGTCTGTCTGTTTGTATGCAAACTAGTCCCTCACTTTTAGAGATATCATGATAAAATTTGGCGAGCGGGTGTATTTGGACCGACCGGATCGGACCACTATAGCATATATCCTCCATACAACCAATTTTTCAGAAAAAGAGGATTTTTGTCATATCTTCCTCAATTTATCAGATTGAAGTTTCAAACTTCACCATATACTTTCGTATATTGCACATATTGTTGTCTGAAAAAATTGATGATGTCGGTCGTATATATTATTTATTTATATTATTTATTTATTTAAGCCAATTAAAAAAGAATCTTATAGGCTAATTAAAAAAGTGTAAAGTAGTTAACAATGTTAATATAAGAGCCCTAAGAACACCAATATGAAAAAACTCATAAGCAAGAAGAGCTCTAGCCGGTATATTAATGAAAATCCTCTCCAATAGGACAGGGCAACCAACAACCCCACGTAACAAATCGAAAACGAACGACAGCGATAAAATTCTCCTCCTGTCCTGCAATGATTTTAAGTTCATCAATAAGCAACGAGCTTTATAAGTCGGGATAGGATCCGAGAAGCGCAGACTGCGTAATGCAAAGTGTACGAATATTTTTTGGATTCGTTCAATTCTTGCAACATGGCAGGAAAATACGGAGCCCAGATGAAACACGCGTACTCAAGCTTGGAACGCACAAACGCGGAATATAAAATCTTTAGCGTATACGGGTCACTGAAATCCAAGCTATGACGCCTATCAAGCTAGCAAGGAATACGACATAGCAATGCACACATTAATATGACTTGAAAACGAAAACTTCGAGTCAAATATTACTCCCAAGTCCTTAATTTCACTAACCCGTAACAGGGGCGAGTTTGATATTTGATACACGGTATCTATCAAGTTGACACGCTTCGAAAAAATTATTTGAAAGCACTTTTTTAGGTTAAGTGATAACCGATTATTATTACGCCAATTACTAAGTTTACCCAAAGCTTCTTGCAACAGTACCGCATCATGAAGGCTATGAATAGGCAAGTATATCTTAAGGTCATCTGCGTACAGCAAGAATCTTACTTTAGAGAAGCAAAAGCGAATATCATTAATAAACATGACAAAAAACAGTGGACCCAGGATTCTACCTTGTGGAACACCGGAGGAAGCAACGAATGGATAAGACCTAACCCCATCAACTACAACCATGCAATGACGATTAAATAGGTAGGATTCAATCCAACTCAAAAATACTGAGTGGAAGCCCAAACAGGCTAACTTTTTTATCAAAATAACATGGGAGACCCGATCGAATGCCTTGGAAAAGTCAGTATAGATAGCGTAAAAAGGATATCCTGCCTGAAAAGCTGCGAGGCAGTCATCCCAGAAAATAGTCAAATTAGACACAGTTGAACGTCCTGGAAAAAATCCATGCTGCTCTGGACACACAAAATTCTTAACACAGAAACTTAATTTATCCTGGATGATGCATTCAAAGAGCTAATGGTGGAAAGCTTTGAAATAGGTCTATAATTAGTAATATCATTTTTATTGCCGCTCTTGAAAATAGGTGTAATGAACGCTAATTTCCACGCATCAATAAAAGTACCTGTAGATTACGAATTATTAAAAATTAACAAGAGTGGATAGACTAGGGAATCACATTGCTTAAACAAAATTGCAGACAAACCATCGCTATCGGTACTCGTCGGCGTCTGAATCCGAATAAGCCCATTAAGAACATCTTCCTTAGACAGTACTACACTACATAAGTAAATAGAAGCCTGAATATTAAAAGTAATATTATCGTCATTGTCAGAATCTGAAGTGAAATTGTTCAAAAACTATTCAGCAAAAAGATTTGCAGCGTCCTCCGGAGTATCGACAGCTTTTTCAGCAAGAAAAAGAGAGGACGGAATATTCGAAACTGATTTCTTCGAGTTGATAAAGTTCCAAAATGATTTTGGGTTAGATTTAAGGTTTTCTTCAAAATTTAAAATATAATTTCTGTGTAAGAATTTATCCAGACACGCGAATTTCTTATCATACTCTTTATACAAGTCGAAAAACGTTGGATTTTGAGTTCTTTTAAATTTACGGAAAAATTTATTTTTCAAATTCCGAAGTTTCATCAAGGCTCTATTATGCCAGAGCACCTTGTATTTCTTTTTGGAAGCCAAGGGTATGCCATTTCTACAAATTTGCAGAACAGTAGACTTAAGTATCTCAAACATTTTAGTGGTATCAAGACTGCAAAACAAATTATCCCAATTTATTTCCAGCAAAAGATTGTTCAAGTTCGGAAAATCGCATCTCTTAAAATTAAAAGAAAAATTAGAGCTGGTAGTACTAGCTTCGGCAAATTTATAAAATTCCAGATCAAGAACTAATGGAACATGATGCAAATAGGATTTTTTAATATGAGAAATACATTCAAAAAGTGAAAAATTTAGATTACTAGTAAAAAAATCAAATCCAAAGTACGGCCTAGTCTACTTGAAAAACGATTAATTTGTTTAATATCAATACTTAAAAAACTATTTATTAAATATATTTCACTGGAAGCCGAGTTTGATAGAGTCTGTGACCATTTAACATTACCCAGATTAAAATCACCCAGAACGCAGAGATGATCACCACCAACTTTGTTCAATGCCAGTAACGTAATATTATCGACATGCGCAGTGTATAAATCGAGGCTACTATTGGGCGGTATATATGAAGTACAAACAAAAACAGGGTCTGATGAGCCTCGAATGCATACACATAGCTGGTCAAATAGCGCAGTATTATTTTCCAGTATGATTTCAGAAGCATGCTGTTTGAAATGTAACGCAATGAGAACTCCACCACCTCGTGCACAACCAGTACGGTTTGAATTTCTATCTTTGCGAAAAACATTGTATAACATAGGATCAAAATATTCCTCGCTGAAAAAATTTTCATTTAGCCACGTCTCAATGAAGACGAAAAGATCATATTCTTCATGGGAACTAAATAGCCGCACCAGCTGGGATTTTGTTTTAACACCAGCCATATTCTGCATATATAATCTTAGGTGATTATTTCCTCCATGTAACCCAACCGATTGCCGTCGGACATCGGTTGGATTTCGTCGCCTTTAGGCTTGAATTTAAACGAGCGTCCAACAATATTTGCAGGCCATAGTTCAGGCCGCAACAGCATCGCATATGAGTTGGCATTAACGCCTAACTTGAAATTAAGGTGTCTCAGAGAGCTTGGATCAACACCTTTCCCTCTAAGACTACTGCAAATAATGGAGTTTTCTTCCATACCAGTATGTCTAGCAATATATTTTTTCACCTGTTTAGCTGTTGCTGAAGTAGAAAAGGAGATATATGGAGCCATTTTCTTCTGACAACAGCGCGTAACTCATTCCTGGAGCTCGACCCAATAACTAAGGGTTTAATTAATTTCCGATCGTTTGCATTTTTTGGTGGGATAGCTTTGATATTTACCCTGGAATCAGCATTGTTACCAGAATTTTGCAACAGATTTGAATTTAAATCGCTTTGGGAAGAATTTTCTGTACTAGAACCAGAGGACTTATTTTTGCTTTTATTAGACCTCTTTTTTTTTACGCACAGTGTTCCAATCACTTTGATTACAAGCAGCTGCAGATGGTTCATCTAAATTAGTTGCACTCATATGGGGTGGAAACACTGGGTCGCAGTCGTAGTACCAGTAGCGGAAGCAGCAACATGTGGGGACGGTAGCATTGTTTTTTGACCAGTAGAAGCAGAAGAAGAGGTATAAGAAGAGGAAGTATTAGTAACTACACTAGTTGACAAAGCCGCAACGAAGGCGTATGGCATATTTGTTGTTGGAACAGAAACTGTCTCAGCTGCAGAATAAGAAGTATTGACTGCACTGAGTACGCCATTACCAATTATTTCCTTTCCACTCACTTTCTCTTTGGCCAAAGGGTCACTAACAATACCATGCACTTCACTGAATTCAGATAGCAAGTGCGACACAATAGATTTATTTTCAGCAAGCATAGAGCGCAATTCAATGATTTCCGTTTGAAGAGTCTCAACTTTAGCGAAGGCATTCATTATCTTCTCTCACAGCATTAACCACACACAGAATATTAGAATTAAGAGCTTTAACTTCAGCGAGCTCATCGATCAACAACGCAAAAGATTGCTTGTCAATGTTTTGGTTGCATTGGCGCTTATTACTTGTTGTATTATTTTTAAGCGGAGATCGAAGAGAACAACGGCGCACTGCTTTACACTCATCGCACAGAAATGGGGTATTTGAACTCAACAGGTACTCTAAGTCAGACTGTTGCATACCAACACAATGTAGGTGGAAAAGCTCATTACAATTAGAGCACTGCACTTTGCCCTGCGCACGTTCCACTTTCGTCCCACTACGGCAAGTCATATTTAATTAAATAATTAGACAAATCATGCACAAATGAATAGATATAATTACTAATTGTTTGTTGTTTTCTATACACACTGTGATCACAACGAACTATTCACATTATAAGAGTCAATATCTCAAACAGTTTATTATGCACCATGCATAAAAACATTGCAAAATTACTAGTTCTTAAGCCATAATTAGGGCGAGATTAAAAAAATGTCCTCTCCGGACGACGACGACTGATTAATTATAGTATATATATAGTATATATCCCCACAACCGATTGTTCAGATAAGAAACTTTTCGTAATTACTGCCTTATTTTAAGAGCTAGAGGCTTCAAATTTCAACGAATTCTTACGTATATAGCATATATTGTTGTCTGAAAAAATCGTAAAGATCGGTGGTATATATAGTATATATATGGTGGTATATATAGTTTATATATATATTTTCGCAATTTCAGCCCCATTTTAACAGCTAAAAGCTTCATCTTTCACCAAATGCTTAAAATATAGCATATATTGTTTTCTGAAAAAATCATAGAGATCGGTGTTATATATAGTATATATCTCATACAACCGATTGTTCAGATAAGAAACGTTTCGCTATTTCTACCCCATTTTAACAGTTATAAGCTTCAAATTTCACCGATTGCTTACGTATATAGTATACATTGTTGTGTGAAAAAATCATAGAGATCGGTGATATATAAAATATATATATGATGGTATATATAGTATATATATATATTATATATATAGAGTATATATATATAGTATATATATTTTTTTTTGCAATTTAAGCCCCATTTTAACAGCTAGAAGCTTAAAATTTTACCAAATACTTACGTGTATAGCATATACTGTTGTCTGAAAAAATCATACAGATCGGTGGTATACATAGTATATATCTCATACAACCGATTGTTCAGATAAGAAATTTTGCGCAATTTTTAACCCATTTTAACAGCTAGAAGCTTCAAACTTCACCAAATGCTTACGTATATAGCATACTAGCAGACCCGTCAGACGTTGTTCTGCTCTAAATTTGGTCTGCCTCCATACATTTTAATAAACTTTTTCCGTCTAACTCTGCCCCCCCCCCCCCCCCCCCCCTTCCCCTCTTCACTTTTCCTTAACCCTTTTATTCACTCCTCCCTCCGTCTTTTCGCTTCATCTATCTCTATTTTCCTCTCACTCTATCTCTTTCTCAGTCTCCTTCTCCTTCCGTCTTTTCTCTTCTCTAAAGTTTTTCCCATTCTTCTTCATCCCTTATTACCAGGCAAATCGAATAGGACGTATGTAAATAGTTATGTGGGTATCATTAATTCATGTCTTTATTTCGGCTTCGCATGCACATTTATCAGTTTTGCCATGTTAATGCAACTAAATCAAATCTCACAATGAAAATTACTTTAAAGCTCTCAGTAACAACTTTCATTTGATATCCATATTACACACACATTCTAGGGGTATCCGGGTCCAGGTTTTGCCCAAATCTTGAGAACCTAGTCACCCAGCGGTATAAAAATTACTCTGTACTAAAGCACTCATTAACAGCTTCAATTTGATACCCATAATGTAAAAACACATCCTAGTGTTACCCTGATGCACGTTTTGGCCTATATCTCGAGACCCTTCACAAATAGGTATGAAAACTACCCTGTACTAAAGCACTCATCAACAGCTTTCATTTGTTATCCATATTGTATAAACACTTTCTAGGGGTACCCGGGTCCATGTTTTGGCCTCAATCTCGAGACCCTAGTCACCAATAGGTATGAAAACTACCCTGTACTAAAGCACTCATCAACAGATTACATTCGATACCCATATTGTACAAACATATCCCAGGATTACCCAGGTCCACGTTTTGATTTCAAGACCCTATCCAGAACGGGATAAAAATTAGCCTATGTCTGTCTCCTAGTTCTAAGCTACCCCTCCACCAATTTTCAGCCAAATATGTTCATCCGTTCTTCCTCTTCAATCACTCTTTATCTATTAAAAAACAAGTAAGGAAGGTTAAGTTCGGGTGTAACCGAACATTACATACTCAGTTGAGAGCTATGGTGACAACATAAGGGAAAATAACCATGTAGGAAAATTAACCGAGGGAAACCCTGGAATGTGTATCAAATGAAAGGCGTTAAAGAGTATTTTATGAGGGAGTGGGCCATAGATCTATAGGTGGATGCCATTTAGGGATATAGCCATAAAGGTGGATCAGGGTTGACTCTAGAATTTGTTTGTACAATATGGGCATCAAACGAAAGGTGTTAATGAGTATTTTAAAAGGGAGTGGGCTTTAGTTCTATAGGTGGACGCCATTTCGAGATATCGCCACAAAGGTGGACCAGGGGTGACCCTAGAATTTGTTTGTACAATATGGGTATCAAAAAAAGGTGTTAATGAGTATTTTAAAAGGGAATAATCCTTAGTTCCATAGGTGGACGCCGTTTCGAGATATCGCCATAATGTGGACCAGGGGTGACCCTAGAATTTGTTTGTACAATATGGGCATCAAACGAAAGGTGTTAATGAGTATTTTAAAAGGGAGTGGGCTTTAGTTCTATAGGTGGACGCCGTTTCGAAATATCGCCCTAAAGGTGGACCAGGGGTGACTCTAGAATAGGGTTGTACGATATGGGTATCAAATTAAAGGTATTAATAAGGGTTTTAAAAGGGAGTGGTGGTTGTTGTATAGGTGGTCGCCTTTTCGAAATATCGCCATAAAGATGGACCAGGGGTGACTATAGAACGCGTTTGCACGATATGGGTATCAAATGAAAGGTGCTAATGAGTATTTTAAAAGGGAGTAATCCTTAGTTCCATAGGTGGACGCGGTTTCGATATATCGCCATAAAGGTGGACCAGGGGTAACCCTAGAATTTGTTTGTACAATATGGGTATCAAAAGAAAGGTGTTTATGAGTATTTTAAAAGGGAGTAATCCTTAGTTCCATATGTGGACGCCGTTTCGAGATATCGCCATAAAGGTGGAGCAGGGGTGACCCTAGAATTTGTTTGTACAATATGGGTATCAAAAGAAAGGTGTTAATGAGTATTTTAAAAGGGAGTGGGCCTTCGTTCTATAGGTGTTCGCCTTTTCGAGATATCGCCATAAAGGTGGACCAGGGGTGACTTTAGAATATGTTTTTACGATATGGGTATCAAATGAAAGGTGTTAATGAGTATTTTAAAAGGGCGTGGGGCTTAGTTCTATAGGTGGACGCCTTTTCGAGATATCGCCATAAAGGTGGACCAGGGGTGACTCTAGAATGAGTTTGTACGATATGGGTATCAAATTAAAGGTATTAATGAGAGTTTTAAAAGGGAGTGGTGTGAAGGCGTTTTCCAGATATCGACCAAAATGTGGACCAGGGTGACCCAGAACATCATCTGTTGGATACAGCTAATTTATTTATATATGTAATACCTGCCAAGATTTTAAGGGTTTTTTATTTCGCCCTGTAGAACTTTTTCATTTTCTTCTACTTAATATGGTAGGTGTCACAACCATTTTATAAAGTTTTTTCTAAAGTTATATTTCGCGTCAATAAAACAATCCAATTACCTTACCATGTTTCATGCTTTTTTTCGTATTTGGTATAGAATTATGGCATTTTTTTCATTTTTTGTAATTTTCGATATCGAAAAAGTGGGCGTGGTCATAGTCGGATTTCGTTCATTTTTCATACCAAGATAAAGTGAGTTCAAGTAAGCACGTGAACTAAGTTCATTAAAGATATGTCGATTTTTGCCCAAATTATCGTGTTAACGGCCATGCGGAAGGACAGACGGACGCCTGTGTATAAAAACTGGGCGTGGCATCAACCGATTTCGCCCATTTTCACAGAAAACACTTAATGTCATAAAATCTATGCCCCTACCAAATTTCAAAAGGATTGGTTAATTTTTGTTCGACTTATGGCGTTAAAAGTATCCTAGACAAATTAAATGAAAAAGGGCGGAGCCACGCCCATTTTGAAATTTTCTTTTATTTTTGTATTTTGTTGCACCATATCATTACTGGAGTTGAATGTTGACATAATTTACTTATATACTGTAAAGATATTAAATTTTTTGTTAAAATTTTACTTTAAAAAATTTTTTTTAAAAGTGGGCGTGGTCCTTCTCCGATTTTGCTAATTTTTATTAGGCGTACAATATAGTAATAGAAGTAACGTTCCTGCCAAATTTCATCAAGATATCTTCAACGACTGCCAAATTACAGCTTGCAAAACTTTTAAATTACCTTCTTTTAAAAGTGGGCGATGCCACGCCCATTGTCCAAAATTTTACTAATTTTCTATTCTGCGTCATAAGTTCAACTCATCTACCAAGTTTCGTCGCTTTAGCTGTCTTTTGTAATGAATTATCGCACTTTTTCGGTTTTTCGAAATTTTCGATATCGAAAAAGTGGGCGTGGTTATATTCCGATATCGTTCATTTTAAATAGCGATCTGAGATGTGTACTCAGGAACCTGCATACCAAATTTCATCAAGATACCTCAAAATTTATTCAAGTTATCGTGTTAACGGACGGACGGACGGACGGACATGGCTCAATCAAATTTTTTTTCGATCCTGATTATTTTGATATATAGAAGTCTATATCTATCTCGATTCCTTTATATATGTACAACCAACCGTTATCCAATCAAACTTAATATACTCTGTGAGCTCTGCTCAACTGAGTATAAAAAGGCTCATCAAAATCCGTTGCGTGTTTTTAAAGGTTTAAGCATTCAAAGGGCCATAGGGACAGAAAAAGCGACTTTGTTTCATACTATGTAGTGATGTACATCCATACATACCTACATACATACCTATAAACCTATGCCCGAAGTTAAATAACGCAGCAAATGCTATATATGTGCGTATGTACGTGTCGCATCAAGTCTCACTCAAAAGCAATTAGTGCGGACAGTTCACAGCGAACAAACACACATACGCATTTTTTGATAAAAATGTTACTTTTGTTTAGACAATTTGGCTGATATAAGAAAGGAATCAAGTATTTTTTTTGATGCAGATCGAAGGTAAATATTTCAATGTTTTACTGAAAAGTAGAATTTTTTAAATCCATCCATACGTTTATAAGTTATAGCTGTGTAAACAAACATTTTTTGATTTTTACTACATTTTGACAATTTGCCACGTCCCTATAATATATATCTTCAAATTATATTAACTGTGCCATCTCACGTAGCTAAGCTTTCAAATGCAAAAAACCTTTTTTAAAATCGGAGCATTCTGTGTGAAGTTATGTGCATACATGGCATTTAGCGACTTTATTTTATAAGATTTATATAGATATTGTTGTCTGAAAAAATCGTAGAGATCGGTGGTTTATATATTATATACCCCACATAAACTATAATTTTTGCCCCTTTTTTACGGCTAGAAGCTTCAAAATTCATCAAATTTCATCAAATAGTTACGTTTACGTAATATATTGTTGAAATACGTGATTCGTAGTCATAGTTTTTACATGCAGATCACAAAAAACGTGAAGCTTTGCATCCTCACACAAAGTACCTACCTATTTTTATACCTTTCATGAAAATGAAATGGTATATTAATTTCGTCACGAATCCCAAAATTGTAAATCCTTAAAGGAAAATAGATAGACCAAGCATTAAGTATACCGAAATAATCAGGATGAAGACCTGAGTTGATTTAGCCATGTCCGTCTGTCAGTCTGTCTGTTTGTATGCAAATTAGTCCCTCAATTTTTGAGATATATTGATGAAATTTGGTGAGCGGGTGTATTTGGGTGTCCGATTAGACCTTTGTCGGAACCGGCCGGATCGGACCACATAGCATATATCCTCCATACAACCGATTTTTCAGAAGAAGAGGATTTTCGTCATATCTTCCTCAATTTATCAGATTGAAGTTTCAAACTTCACCATATACTTTTGTATATTGCACATATTGTTGTCTGAAAAAATTGATAAGATCGGTCGTATATATAGTATATATCCCCACAACTGATTGTTCAGATAAGAAACTTTTCGTAATTACTGCCCTATTTTAAGAGCTAGAGGCTTCAAATTGCAACGAATGCTTACGTATATAGCATATATTGTTGTCTGAAAAGATCATAAAGATCGGTGGTATATATAGTATGTATATGGTGGTATATATAGTATGTATATATAGTATACTAGCAGCCCGTGCGCGACGTTGTTCACAGGTTCAGTTTTTACATTTTTTAAAAATGCCTTACTATTAAATGCACAATATTTTAAAATAAGCAGAACATATTGGTTTCGATATCCATTTAAATATGAATATTAATTGCTTTTATATTTACGTTCGATTATTAGAAAGGCACACACTAAATTTCAAAGTACTTCAGAATATACTACATTTTTAATTTCATTATCTGAAGACAGTAGTATAGCTTGATTCTGAGGGTTCCCAGTTTTGGGCATTGCAACATACAATTGCCCATGTGTAAAACACTCTGCCCGTAAGTCAATACTAACACAGTTCAACGTTTGTCCTTGCGATTTGTTTATTGTCACTGCGAAGGAAACTTTCACTGGAAATTGCAACCGTTTATATTGGAAAGACATATCGGTCGGAATCATAGGTATGCGAGGTGTGTACGATGTTTCTTCTGCAGCTGGACACGTAAGGATTGTTACCTCTAGGATATTGTTATGCATTCGTGTTGTTTGTAATCTCGTCCCATTGCATAACGTGGGCGGCTTTAATTTGCGCAGTAAAATAACTGGAATGTTACTTTTTAACTTTAATTTATGAGGGGGTAAGCCAGAGATTAAGAGAATTTAAATACTCAGTAGGGTAGTGTACGGCATCTTCTCTATTAAGGACAGAGTCAGTTGATAAATACTCTCTAGTTTCGCTGGGAATTCTATCTATAAATATGTTCTTGGTGAAACGACAGCCCTCTCGCATAGCCAGGTATATGGCTTACTGCAAAGATGTTCAATATTCGGGTAAATTTACAATATTAATTCGTCCACGTTATGTACCGCATTACCAAGCCTTGAATCAACTATAAAGTAACCGTTCTCATTGAAATTTTACCATCTCCTATTTCGAGTAAATCCTGGGGAAATGTACTAACATTTCCGTTCAGATGTGCTCTCATGTTTGTTCGCAGACACAATTTCTCTACGTGATTCCATAATAAAGAGGCCTTGAAGCATGATTTGACAATATCAGCTCGAGTTCCCTTCGTCACTACAGGCAAAGTCTGAAGAAAATCTCCAACAAAAGGGATTGTTATTGTGCCTCAATTTGCGCTCGATTGGTCATTGTAGAGTCATCCCAAACTGATAACCAACCGAAAATCATTTGCCCATTCGGACTTGTCCATACGCTCTAAACTATATTTGAAGCTCGAAATAAAGGAGTTATATGTATGCAGAAAATTGTGTAGTATATCTGTAACTTCCAAATTTAACGCTGGTATCATGTTTGAGCGAATCGTGGTTTGGTCAGCCTCGGAAATAAAATACATTTGTAAGTACTGGGCATGTAGAAATGCGGTTTTGGTAATAGTGATCCAATAATTGAATTTTGTAAGTTGGCATGAATTTCCTTCTCCTATCTCATGCGTGCCAAAAGAAGTCATTTGAAATAAACTACTGTACTTTCTAGCATTATCCAGAAAATGGTTTGATAATGGTTGAGTGCCGAGAATTAGGGATTTTAGTGGGTCCGGCGGCTCCTGAATAAGGAAGAATTATCTTACCTCCAGCACAGCATACGCCTGGCGCCTCGCTACTCCATTTTTTTCACCGCAATGAACACAAACCACATTCTTTCTTCCTATTCGAAGATCCCTTGAATTGGCATAATCGTAATTTAATTGGTAATTAAACGCACATCTACTGGAAAAACAATTATTCGGAATGCGTTCTTGCGCACGATATGTAGCTGCTGTTAACGCGTTGTGCGGTGTCTTCCGACTTAGTCTGGTTCACTCTTTCGGCATTTCCCTTTTTAGCAAGTTCACACCTATTCCTATAGATACAGTTATTCACACAAATAAGTATACACCTTTACTTAAGTATACACCTTTTTATAGTTTTTTTATTAGATCTTGATACACTTTCTTTTAGGAAATTAGTTAAAATAAATTTCCTGAAGCCGAAGTTGGTGAGAAATTTCCAAAAAGGGGTGTATACTTTTTTTTGTGAGAGACTGTATATACATTTTCTCTGATTTAAATTTTTTTTTAATGTACACAACTATTCGTGAAAGCAAATATTCGTAAATTATAAACTTTCACTGTTTTCAACTGTTTCACAATTATTCGCAGAGGTACATATATAAATATATGTACTCACGCAGTAAGAAACAAATACGCTATTAACCTTCAAACAAAAACCAAATCATACTATCCCGAAAACAGGGTTTCACATGGGACTAGGAACTACACTATTTTAAAGAACTCGTCAACCCCATATTGTCTAGGGCCACACCTGGTGCATATTTTGGTCAATACCTCAAACACGGGGTTTTAAATATTTTGAAAAAACGGTGTTTTTTTTTCAAAATGCTATAACTTTTTCAAAAATTGACCGTTTGGGATAATTTTTTTTAAATATGTTTTTAAATGTACTTTTCGGAAAAAATACAAAAAAAATTTGTTTTTTTGAGTTGGATGAAAAAATTTGAAAAACTTCTGAAAAACGTCTCTCGTAAGCTAGAAAAAGAAGAAAAACTTTCAGCCAATTCTAAAGGGGTCGGGTTCAAAATATGGGATGGAATACCCCATATATATAGTATATATATTTTTTTTTGCAATTTCAGCCCCATTTTAACAGCTAGAAGCTTCAAATTTCACCAAGTGCTTGCGTGTATAGCATATATTGTTGTCTGAAAAAATCATACAGATCGGTGGTATACATAGTATATATCTCATACAACCGATTGTTCAGATAAGAAACTTTGCGCAATTTCTGACCCATTTTAACAGCTAGAAGCTTCAAACTTCACC